>NW_027219297.1:0-7328 GCF_027580195.1 Bos mutus
AAGTGATCACGTGGATATCATAAATGGACATGGCAGAGCATGCCATCCCGTGATTGATCTGCCATCCGTGGCCAAACATCCCTTTTCCCTTTTACCCGTCGTGGCTGCCTACTAATCACGTGATGATCGCGATCACCGGGTTTGCCCCGATCCGTATCTTCGCTTTAACCGCGGTTTTCGCCGCATCCCTTACCTGTTCAGCACGTCACCCTGGGTATCCCCCATCCATGTCATGGGACAATCCGTGACTGATTATAAATAATCCGTAGCTTCAGCACCGCCGCGCTCCCCTGCCATTTCCGGCTGATCATCCAAAACGTGGCTTCATGCCGTCGGGGTTAATCATACATTGGTCTAAATATTGACCATCACGGGTAATCTTGCCCGATCCGGTCGTCGGCCTATAACCGCTATTCAATGTCGCGCGCAAAGTGTCTGGATATCACCTGGCTGCGTGGACGTGCCATCGGGACTGATCATGCGTGATCCCCTTTATCACGTTTGTGCGCTAACCCCTGATCATGGCTGCCCACTGATCGCGTGACGATCATCCCAAAAACACGTGCTATCATGCCTATCCGCGGTTTCGCGCGCCCGGGCATCCCTTACCTGTTTAGCTGTTCTTCTATCATGCGCGTCGGCGGAAACTGCACACCACGCGCTGATTATGCACGGGCAGTATATAATGCCATCTGTGACTGATCATGCAATCATGTGACGTCATGCACTGATTCGTCGATCATGCACTGATCCTATTATCATGCATATAACATGGCTCTCATGCCTGATCCGGCGTCGCCCTGATCTCTAACTGACCATGCCTGGTCGCGTTCTATCATGCCCGATCCGTGGCTAATAATATTGCCTGACATCTCCGGTCACCTGGCCAACGACTAATCCCCCTGGATGATCAACGGTCCCCGGGCTGATCGCACTGTTCGTGGGTGATCGCACATCGGTATTATCTGCACTGATAACCCGGGTCTCGCCGTCCCCGGCGATCTGCACTGGGCGTGACGACCATGCCCGGGCGTGCCCTCATGCCTGTCCCTTTTTTTTTAAAAATCACGTGTGCCCTCGCCTGGTCCCTGGGTCTATGATCGTGGTGATCGCCCGTCGCGTGACGTCAGGCGTGATCACGTGCCTGATATCCTGATCGGCGCTTGTATGCCCTCATCCCCGTGGCTGATCATGCATGTCAAATTTTGAGGTTGTCCCCGGGCTGATTTGCCGTCTGGCTTCATGCCTGATCCCTGTCTTCTGCCTAACCCGTGATTGCGCGGCGCCCTCCCGTTAGCCTGATCCGTGGCGATCGACTGATCGTAAACGATCCACTGATAGCGTGTTTGCTCATGTGGTGGCTGATCAGCTAAATGTAGTGATTATTACTGATCGGCTGATCATACACATCCGTTTTGTCATACACTGATCCCTGACTAATCGCATAATCCATTCGGATCATGCCTTTTCCGTGGCTGTCATCTCTGATCAAATTGGGAATGCGCGTCCCCTGACGTCGCCCCGATCCTGGGTATCTGCGCGTCCGTGTCTATCTCTAACCCGTGATTGCGGCCCCGATCCTCCTGTTCAGCGTCCGTGGGTATCATGCCGATCGCGTGACTGATTATCTAATCGCGGGAATCTGCACTGATCACATGATTCCATACCCCCGTATTTGTCGTGCACTGAGCAGTCAATCATTCCGATCATGGGAGCTAATCAACATTGATCCCCTATATATTCTGCACTGATCATGGGGGTAATCATCTTGTCCCTAAATATTCTGCCTGATCGGGAACGTCTTGCTGATCGCGTGGCATCGGCCATAACTTGCTTCATTTCGGCGTCATACTCGCGAATGATGCGTGGAAAATCGCCATGGAATTGGGCCAATCATATCCGTGATTGTCAGCACTATCGCGTCATCCCCCCCTTTCCGTGTCTACCGTCGTGACTGCGTGCACTAATCGCGTACTGTCGTAACTACACCCCTTCACACGTCCTGTCTTCATTAATCCCGTGATTGCGCGCCAGACGTCATTTCCTGTTATTACCAAAATTTGGCTATCATGCACATCTGGCAGATCATCACGCCAAATGGGTTTTGATCGAAATGCTATAATGCCCGATCTGTGATCATCACTATCATGTATATCATGCCCCGTTCGTGGTGATCTGCCGATCCGTGGTTATCGGCTTTAAATGGCTCTCGTCCTATCCATGGCTGATCTTTTCGTCCGTGACGCCGCCTGGCGCGTGTCCGATCATGCACTGATCGTGGCCTCAAAAACATTGTCTCGCTCTGCCTGGTCCCTGGCCTGCCTGATCGCGTGGATGATCAAACCAGTCGCGTGACTGATCAGGCGCATCGGTGCCGTCATGCAGTCGTATCGGCCCCATCCAAGTCACCTATCAAAAACTGATTGCACTGATCCGTGCTGATCATGCACTGTCCCCTGGCTTCATGCCTGATCCGTTTTTCGCACTCTGCGTGATTGCGTGGATATCATGCGCGATTACGTGGCTAATCATACATTGATCACGTATCTAATGATGCAATGATCGCCAAAGCTGATCATACACTGATCCATGTGACTGTGCATGCACGGATCACGTGGCTGATCATGCACTGATCGTGGCTGATCACTGATCGCGTGGCTGATAATGCACTAATCACGTTGCATTGCAGTCATCACGTGGCTGAACATGCACTGATCACGTGGCTGATCATGCACTAATCCGTGGCTGATCATGCACTGGTCACGTGACTGTGCATGCACTGTTGATCACTTATCAATTGATCCGTAACTGATCCGCGATGGGTGAATCTTGCACCTGATCACGTGGCTGATCATGCACTGATCGCCGAGCTATCATGCACTGATCACATGGCGGCATGAACTAATTCGTGGATATCATACATTGATCAAGTGACCGATCATACCACTAATCACGTGACTGATCATGCACTCACCTGGCTGATCATGCACTAATCACGTGGCTGATCATGCACTGATCTCGTGGCTGATCATGCACTGATCACCTAGGCTGATCATGCACTGATCAGTGACTGATCATGCACTGATCGCGGTGATGATTGCTCGCGATCACCTGACTGATCATGCACTGATCACCTGGCTGATCATGCGCTGATCGTGACTCATCATACACTGATCACGTGACTGTGCATTCACTGATCACGTGGTGATATTTGCGCAATTACGTGGCTGATCTACCCCAATCACGTTAGCTATCATGCGCTGATCAGGTGGCTGATCATGCACTGATCCGTGGCTGATCATGCACTGATCACGTGGCTGATCATGCACTGATCCGTGACTGATCATGCACTGATCACGTGGCTGATCATGCACCTGATCACGTGGCTCATCATATAATGACCGTGGCTGATCATGCACTGATCACGTAAGTGATCGTGCCTGATCATTGCGCGTAGCTGCTCATGCACTGATCGTGGCTGATCATGCACGATCACGTGTCTGATCATGCACTGTCACGTGGCTGATCATGCACGAATCACGTGGCTGATCATGCACTGATCACGTGCCTGATCATGCACTGATCACGTGGCTGATCATGCACAGATTCCGTGATCGCCTGGTGATCACGTGACTGATCATGCACTGATCACGTGACTGATCATGCACTGATCCGTGACTGATCGTCGCTGATCACGTGGCTGATCATGCACTGATCACGTGGCTGATCCATGCACTGATCACGTGCCTGATCATGCAATAATCGCGTGCTGATCATGCACTGATCGCGTGACTGATAATAGACACTATTCACGTGGCTGATCATGCGCTGATCACGTTGCTGATCATGCACTGATCGTGACTGATCATACACTGATCGCGTGACTGCGCATGCACTGATCGCGTAGCTGATCATGCACTGATAACGTGGCTGACCAGGCACTGATCACGTGGCTGATCATGCACTGATCACGTGACTAATCATAAACTGATCCGTGACTGATCTTACAGCTGATCGCGTGCCTGATCATGCACTGATCACGTGGCTGATCATGCACTGATCCCGTGGGTGATCATGCACTGATCGCGTGACTGATCATGCACTGATCCGTGGCTGATTTGCGCTGATCACGTGGCTGATCATACACTGATTGCGTGACTGGCTCTCATGCTGATCACGTGACTGATCATGCACTGATCACGTGGCTGATCATGCAATGATCGCGTGGCTGATCATGCACTGATCACGTGGCTGATCATGCACTGATCACGTGACTGATCATGCACTGATCACGTGGCTGATCATGCACTGATCACGCGTGACTGATCATGCACTGATCGCGTGACGATCATGCACTGATCACGTGACTGATCATGCACTGATCACGTGGCTGATCATACACTGATCGCGTGGCTGATCATGCACTGATCACGTGACTGATCATGCACTGATCACGTGACTGATCATGCACTGATCGCGTGACTGATCATGCACTGATCACGTGGCTGATCATACACTGATCGGCGAGACTGATCATGCACTGATCACGTGGCTGATCATGCACTGATCGTGGCTGATCATGCACTGATCCCGTGGCTGATCATGCACTGATCACGTGACTGATCATGCACTGATCGCGTGCCTGATCATTGCACTGATCAGGTGGCTGATCGTACACTGATCATCGTGGCTGATCATGCACTGATCGCGTGCTGATCATACACTGATCACGTGCCTGAAAATTCATACACTGATCTTGTCGTGGCTGATCATGCACTGATCACGAAGCTGACCATGCACTGATCACGTGGCTGATCGTGCACTGATCACGTGGCTGATCATGCACTCATCACGTGACTGATCTTGCACTGATCACGTGACTGATCATGCACTGATAACGTGGCTGATCATACACTGATCACGTGACTGATCATGCACTGATCCCGTGGCTGATCATGAACTGATCACGTGACTGTCATGCACTGATCGCGTGGCTGATCAGCTGGTCATCACGTGCCTGATCATGCACTGATCACGTGACTGATCATGCACTGATCCCGTGGCTGATCATGCACTGATGCACTGATCGTGTCTGATCATACACTGATCACGTGACTCATCATGCACAATCCGTGGCTGATCATGCACTGATACCGTGGCTGATCATGCTTTGATCACGTGGCTGATCATGCACTGATCACGTGGCTTTCATGCACTGATCACGTGGCTGATCATACACTGATCACGTGACTGATCATGCTGATCACGTGGCTGATCATGCACTGACTCACCGTGGCCATCATGACCTGATCGCGTGGCTGATCATACACTGATTCACGTGACTGATCATGCACTGATCGCGTGGCTGATCATGCACTGATCACGTGGCTGATCATGGACTGATCATGTGCCTGATCATGCACTGATCACGTGACTGATCATGCACTTATCGCGTGGCTGATCATGCACTGATCACGTGGCTGATCATGCACTGATCACGTGGCTGATCATGCACTGATCGCGTGGCTGATCATAAGCCTGATCTCGTCCCACAAATCATCATGAACTGATCTCAAAGCGATCATACACTGATCGCGTGACTATCATGCACTGATCACGTGACTGATCTTTTGCTATTCTTCACGTGACTGATCAGGAACTGATTACCTGGTATCATGCACTGATCGCGTGGCTGATCATGCAGCTAATCGAAGCTGATCGTGCCCACTGATCACGTGACTGAACGTGCGGTAACTGATCGTGGCTGATCCTGCATGGCTGATCATGCACCTGATCATGCTGATCATACACTGATCCGTGAGACTGCATGCACTGATAGCGTGGCTGAACATGCAATGATCGCGTGACTGATGATGCACTGATTACGTGACTGATCTGCGCACTGATCCCGCGTAGCTGATCATACACTGATCACGTGTCTATCATGCCTGATCCCGTAGCTCATCTTGCACTGATCGGCGTGACTGATCATGCGTGACGTGGCTATCATGCACTGATCCCGTGATCATGATCATACACTGATCACGTGGCTGACGGCCAGGCACTGATCTCGCGGCAGATCAGGCTGCTGAACGTGACTGTGCATGCGCCTGATCACGTGGTTGATCTTGCACTCTTCCTGCCTGAACATGCACTGATCGCGTGACTGATCATACACACGATCATGCCTGATCATGCACGATCACATGGCTGCACATGCACTGATCACGTGGCTGATCATGCACTGATCACGTGGGTATCATGCCGTGATCACATTGTCATCACGTGGCTCATCATGCGTCACGTGACTGATCACCTGATCAGAACTGATCGCGTGGCTGATCATGCACTGATCACGTGGCTGATCATGCACTGATCGCGCGACTGATCTGATCTTTTGCACTGATCCGTGGCTGATCGCCACACTGATCGCGATGCCTGATCATGCACTGATCGCGTACCTGATGCGTCATTGCGTGACTGATCATGCACTGATCATCGTGAGCTGATCATGCACTGATCACATGGCTGATCATGCACTGATCGTGACTGTGCATGCGCTGATCGTGCCTGAACATGCACTGATCGCGTGACTGATCATACACTGATCGCGTGACTGATCATGCGCTGATCACGTGTAGTGATCGAACGCGATCACGTGTGCCTGATCATGCACTTATCGCGTGACTGATCATGCACTCATCATCGCGCGTGATCATTCACTGATCACGTGGCTGATCATACGCTGATCAGGTGACTGATCGCTGTTCATGCACTGATCACGTGACTGAAAATGCACTGATCGTGGCTGATCGGCTGCGCGATCACCTGCCTGATCATCACTGCTGATCGCAGACTGATCATGCACTGATCTCGTGGCTGATCATGCACCTGATCCGTGGCTGATCATGTACTGATCGCGTGACTTTCATGCACTGATCACGTGCCTGATCATACACTAATCGCGTGACTGATCATGCACATGTTCTCCTGACTGATCATGGCCTGATCCGTGCTGTTCATATTCCCGCGTGGCTGATCATGCACTGATCACGTTTCTGATCATGCGCTGATCCGTGGCTGATCATGCACTGATCGCGTGGCTGATCGGGCATCTTCCGTGGCTGATCATGCACTAATCGCGTGGGTGATCTTGCACTGATCCGTGGCTGATCATGCACTGTCACGTATCACGTGATCACTGGCGCGCATGCGCTGATCACCAGTTGATCGCGCAATCAAGTCATTGCTCATCATGCACTAATCCGTGATTTGATCTGCCACTGATCACATGCCTGCTATCATGCACTGATCCGTGGCTGATCATA
>NW_027219298.1:0-7274 GCF_027580195.1 Bos mutus
GATGAGCAGGCAGGTGTCGCGCGGCTCAGCTGGCGATTATCAAGCAGATGAGCAGGCAGGTGTCGCGGCTCAGCTGGCGATTATCAAGCAGATGAGCAGGCAGGTGTCGCGCGGCTCAGCTGGCGATTATCAAGCAGATGAGCAGGCGGGTGTGTCGCGCGGCTCAGCTGTCGATTATCAAGCAGATGAGCAGGCAGGTGTCGCGCGGCTCAGCTGGCGATTATCAAGCAGATGAGCAGGCAGGTGTCGCGGTGCGGCTCAGCTGTCGATTATCAAGCAGATGAGCAGGCAGGTGTCGTCGCGCGGCTCAGCTGGCGATTATCAAGCAGATGAGCAGGCAGGTGTCAAGCAGATGAGCAGGCTCAGCTGGCGATTATCAAGCAGATGAGCAGGCAGGCAGGTGTCGCGCGGCTCAGCTGGCGATTATCAAGCAGATGAGCAGGCAGGTGTCGCGCGGCTCAGCTGGCGATTATCAAGCAGATGAGCAGGCAGGTGTCGCGCGGCTCAGCTGGCGATTATCAAGCAGATGAGCAGGCAGGTGTGTCGCGCGGCTCAGCTGGCGATTATCAAGCAGATGAGCAGGCAGGTGTCGCGCGGCTCAGCTGGCGATTATCAAGCAGATGAGCAGGCAGGTGTCGCGGCTCAGCTGGCGATTATCAAGCAGATGAGCAGGCAGGTGTCGCGCGGCTCAGCTGGCGATTATCAAGCAGATGAGCAGGCAGGTGTCGCGGCTCAGCTGGCGATTATCAAGCAGATGAGCAGGCAGGTGTCGCGCGGCTCAGCTGGCGATTATCAAAGCAGATGAGCAGGCAGGTGTCGCGCGGCTCAGCTGGCGATTATCAAGCAGATGAGCAGGCAGGTGTCGCGCGGCTCAGCTGGCGATTATCAAGCAGATGAGCAGGCAGGTGTCGCGCGGCTCAGCTGGCGATTATCAAGCAGATGAGCAGGCAGGTGTCGCGCGGCTCAGCTGGCGATTATCAAGCAGATGAGCAGGCAGGTGTCGCGCGGCTCAGCTGGCGATTATCAAGCAGATGAGCAGGCAGGTGTGCGCGGCTCAGCTGGCGATTATCAAGCAGATGAGCAGGCAGGTGTCGCGCGGCTCAGCTGGCGATTATCAAGCAGATGAGCAGGCAGGTGTCGCGCGGCTCAGCTGGCGATTATCAAGCAGATGAGCAGGCAGGTGTCGCGCGGCTCAGCTGGCGATTATCAAGCAGATGAGCAGGCAGGTGTCGCGCGGCTCAGCTGGCGATTATCAAGCAGATGAGCAGGCAGGTGTGTCGCGGCTCAGCTGGCGATTATCAAGCAGATGAGCAGGCAGGTGTCGCGCGGCTCAGCTGGCGATTATCAAGCAGATGAGCAGGCAGGTGTCGCGCGGCTCAGCTGGCGATTATCAAGCAGATGAGCAGGCAGGTGTCGCGCGGCTCAGCTGGCGATTATCAAGCAGATGAGCAGGCAGGTGTCGCGCGGCTCAGCTGGCGATTATCAAGCAGATGAGCAGGCAGGTGTCGCGCGGCTCAGCTGGCGATTATCAAGCAGATGAGCAGGCAGGTGTCGCGCGGCTCAGCTGGCGATTATCAAGCAGATGAGCAGGCAGGTGTCGCGGCTCAGCTGGCGATTATCAAGCAGATGAGCAGGCAGGTGTCGCGCGGCTCAGCTGGCGATTATCAAGCAGATGAGCAGGCAGGTGTCGCGGCTGGCTCAGCTGGCGATTATCAAGCAGATGAGCAGGCAGGTGTCGCAGGCGGCTCAGCTGGCTGGCGATTATCAAGCAGATGAGCAGGCAGGTGTCGGCGGCTCAGCTGGCGATTATCAAGCAGATGAGCAGGCAGGTGTGTCGCGGCTCAGCTGGCGATTATCAAGCAGATGAGCAGGCAGGTGTCGGCGCGGCTCAGCTGGCGATTATCAAGCAGATGAGCAGGCAGGTGTCGCGCGGCTCAGCTGGCGATTATCAAGCAGATGAGCAGGCAGGTGTCGCGCGGCTCAGCTGGCGATTATCAAGCAGATGAGCAGGCAGGTGTCGCGCGGCTCAGCTGGCGATTATCAAGCAGATGAGCAGGCAGGTGTCGCGCGGCTCAGCTGGCGATTATCAAGCAGATGAGCAGGCAGGTGTCGCGCGGCTCAGCTGGCGATTATCAAGCAGATGAGCAGGCAGGTGTCGCGCGGCTCAGCTGGCGATTATCAAGCAGATGAGCAGGCAGGTGTCGCGCGGCTCAGCTGGCGATTATCAAGCAGATGAGCAGGCAGGTGTCGCGCGGCTCAGCTGGCGATTATCAAGCAGATGAGCAGGCAGGTGTCGCGCGGCTCAGCTGGCGATTATCAAGCAGATGAGCAGGCAGGTGTCGCGCGGCTCAGCTGGCGATTATCAAGCAGATGAGCAGGCAGGTGTCGCGCGGCTCAGCTGGCGATTATCAAGCAGATGAGCAGGCGGGTGTCGCGCGGCTCAGCTGGCGATTATCAAGCAGATGAGCAGGCAGGTGTCGCGCGGCTCAGCTGGCGATTATCAAGCAGATGAGCAGGCAGGTGTCGCGGCGGCTCAGCTGGCGATTATCAAGCAGATGAGCAGGCAGGTGTCGCGGCTCAGCTGGCGATTATCAAGCAGATGAGCAGGCAGGTGTGTCGCGGCGGCTCAGCTGGCGATTATCAAGCAGATGAGCAGGCAGGTGTCGCGCGGCTCAGCTGGCGATTATCAAGCAGATGAGCAGGCAGGTGTCGCGCGGCTCAGCTGGCGATTATCAAGCAGATGAGCAGGCAGGTGTCGCGCGGCTCAGCTGGCGATTATCAAGCAGATGAGCAGGCAGGTGTCGCGCAGGCGGCTCAGCTCAGCTGCGATTATCAAGCAGATGAGCAGGCAGGTGTCGCGGCTCAGCTGGCGATTATCAAGCAGATGAGCAGGCAGGTGTCGCGCGGCTCAGCTGGCGATTATCAAGCAGATGAGCAGGCAGGTGTCGCGGCGCGGCTCAGCTGGCGATTATCAAGCAGATGAGCAGGCAGGTGTCGCTCAGCTGGCTCAGCTGGCGATTATCAAGCAGATGAGCAGGCAGGTGTCGCGCGGCTCAGCTGGCGATTATCAAGCAGATGAGCAGGCAGGTGTCGCGCGGCTCAGCTGCGATTATCAAGCAGATGAGCAGGCAGGTGTCGCGGCTCAGCTGCGATTATCAAGCAGATGAGCAGGCAGGTGTCGCGCGGCTCAGCTGGCGATTATCAAGCAGATGAGCAGGCAGGTGTCGCGCGGCTCAGCTGGCGATTATCAAGCAGATGAGCAGGCAGGTGTCGCGCGCGGCTCAGCTGGCGATTATCAAGCAGATGAGCAGGCAGGTGTCGCGGCGGCTCAGCTGGCGATTATCAAGCAGATGAGCAGGCAGGTGTCGTCGCGGCTCAGCTGGCGATTATCAAGCAGATGAGCAGGCAGGTGTCGCGCGGCTCAGCTGGCGATTATCAAGCAGATGAGCAGGCAGGTGTGTCGCGCGGCTCAGCTGGCGATTATATCAAGCAGATGAGCAGGCAGGTGTCGCGCGGCTCAGCTGGCGATTATCAAGCAGATGAGCAGGCAGGTGTCGCGCGGCTCAGCTGGCGATTATCAAGCAGATGAGCAGGCAGGTGTCGCGGCTCGCTGGCTCAGCTGGCGATTATCAAGCAGATGAGCAGGCAGGTGTCGCGCGGCTCAGCTGGCGATTATCAAGCAGATGAGCAGGCAGGTGTCGCGCGGCTCAGCTGGCGATTATCAAGCAGATGAGCAGGCAGGTGTCGCGGCGGCTCAGCTGGCGATTATCAAGCAGATGAGCAGGCAGGTGTCGCGCGGCTCAGCTGGCGATTATCAAGCAGATGAGCAGGCAGGTGTCGCGCGCGGCTCAGCTGGCGATTATCAAGCAGATGAGCAGGCAGGTGTCGCGCGGCTCAGCTGGCGATTATCAAGCAGATGAGCAGGCAGGTGTCGCGCGGCTCAGCTGGCGATTATCAAGCAGATGAGCAGGCAGGTGTCGCGCGGCTCAGCTGGCGATTATCAAGCAGATGAGCAGGCAGGTGTCGCGCGGCTCAGCTGGCGATTATCAAGCAGATGAGCAGGCAGGTGTCCGCGGCTCAGCTGGCGATTATCAAGCAGATGAGCAGGCAGGTGTCGCGCGGCTCAGCTGGCGATTATCAAGCAGATGAGCAGGCAGGTGTCGCGCTCGGCTCAGCTGGCGATTATCAAGCAGATGAGCAGGCAGGTGTCGGCAGCGGCTCAGCTGGCGATTATCAAGCAGATGAGCAGGCAGGTGTCGCGCGGCTCAGCTGTCGATTATCAAGCAGATGAGCAGGCAGGTGTCGCGCGGCTCAGCTGGCGATTATCAAGCAGATGAGCAGGCAGGTGTCGCGCGGCTCAGCTGGCGATTATCAAGCAGATGAGCAGGCAGGTGTCGCGGCTCAGCTGGCGATTATCAAGCAGATGAGCAGGCAGGTGTCGCGCGGCTCAGCTGGCGATTATCAAGCAGATGAGCAGGCAGGTGTCGCGCGGCTCAGCTGGCGATTATCAAGCAGATGAGCAGGCAGGTGTCGCGCGGCTCAGCTGGCGATTATCAAGCAGATGAGCAGGCAGGTGTCGCGCGGCTCAGCTGGCGATTATCAAGCAGATGAGCAGGCAGGTGTCGCGCGGCTCAGCTGGCGATTATCAAGCAGATGAGCAGGCAGGTGTCGCGGCGGCTCAGCTGGCGATTATCAAGCAGATGAGCAGGCAGGTGTCGCGCGGCTCAGCTGGCGATTATCAAGCAGATGAGCAGGCAGGTGTCGCGCGGCTCAGCTGGCGATTATCAAGCAGATGAGCAGGCAGGTGTCAAGCAGATGAGCAGGCAGGTGGCTCAGGCTCAGCTGGCGATTATCAAGCAGATGAGCAGGCAGGTGTCGGCTCAGCTGGCGGCTCAGCTGGCGATTATCAAGCAGATGAGCAGGCAGGTGTCGCGCGGCTCAGCTGGCGATTATCAAGCAGATGAGCAGGCAGGTGGTGCGCGCGGCTCAGCTGGCGATTATCAAGCAGATGAGCAGGCAGGTGTGTCGCGCGGCTCAGCTGGCGATTATCAAGCAGATGAGCAGGCAGGTGTCGCGCGGCTCAGCTGGCGATTATCAAGCAGATGAGCAGGCAGGTGTCGCGGCGGCTCAGCTGGCGATTATCAAGCAGATGAGCAGGCAGGTGTCGCGCGGCTCAGCTGGCGATTATCAAGCAGATGAGCAGGCAGGCAGGTGTCGCGGCTCAGCTGGCGATTATCAAGCAGATGAGCAGGCAGGTGTCGCGCGGCTCAGCTGGCGATTATCAAGCAGATGAGCAGGCAGGTGTGTCGCGCGGCTCAGCTGGCGATTATCAAGCAGATGAGCAGGCAGGTGTCGCGCGCGTCAGCTGGCGATTATCAAGCAGATGAGCAGCAGGTGTCGCGCGGCTCAGCTGGCGATTATCAAGCAGATGAGCAGGCAGGTGTCGTCGGCTCGGCTCAGCTGGCGATTATCAAGCAGATGAGCAGGCAGGTGTCGCGCGGCTCAGCTGGCGATTATCAAGCAGATGAGCAGGCAGGTGTCGCGCGGCTCAGCTGGCGATTATCAAGCAGATGAGCAGGCAGGTGTCGCGCGCGGCTCAGCTGGCGATTATCAAGCAGATGAGCAGGCAGGTGTCGCGCGGCTCAGCTGGCGATTATCAAGCAGATGAGCAGGCAGGTGTCGCGGCGGCTCAGCTGGCGATTATCAAGCAGATGAGCAGGCAGGTGTCGCGCGGCTCAGCTGGCGATTATCAAGCAGATGAGCAGGCAGGTGTCGCGCGGCTCAGCTGGCGATTATCAAGCAGATGAGCAGGCAGGTGTCGGCGCGGCTCAGCTGGCGATTATCAAGCAGATGAGCAGGCAGGTGTCGCGCGGCTCAGCTGGCGATTATCAAGCAGATGAGCAGGCAGGTGTCGCGCGGCTCAGCTGGCGATTATCAAGCAGATGAGCAGGCAGGTGTCGCGTGGCTCAGCTGGCGATTATCAAGCAGATGAGCAGGCAGGTGTGTCGCGCGGCTCAGCTGGCGATTATCAAGCAGATGAGCAGGCAGGTGTCGCGCGGCTCAGCTGGCGATTATCAAGCAGATGAGCAGGCAGGTGTCGCGCGGCTCAGCTGGCGATTATCAAGCAGATGAGCAGGCAGGTGTCGCGCGGCTCAGCTGGCGATTATCAAGCAGATGAGCAGGCAGGTGTCGCGCGGCTCAGCTGGCGATTATCAAGCAGATGAGCAGGCAGGTGTCGCGCGGCTCAGCTGGCGATTATCAAGCAGATGAGCAGGCAGGTGTCGCGCGGCTCAGCTGGCGATTATCAAGCAGATGAGCAGGCAGGTGTCGGCGCGGCTCAGCTGGCGATTATCAAGCAGATGAGCGGGCAGGTGTCGCGCGGCTCAGCTGGCGATTATCAAGCAGATGAGCAGGCAGGTGTGTCGGCGGCTCAGCTGGCGATTATCAAGCAGATGAGCAGGCAGGTGTCGCGCGGCTCAGCTGGCGATTATCAAGCAGATGAGCAGGCAGGTGTCGCGCGGCTCAGCTGGCGATTATCAAGCAGATGAGCAGGCAGGTGTCGCGGCTCAGCTGGCGATTATCAAGCAGATGAGCAGGCAGGTGTCGCGCGGCTCAGCTGGCGATTATCAAGCAGATGAGCAGGCAGGTGTCGCGCGGCTCAGCTGGCGATTATCAAGCAGATGAGCAGGCAGGTGTCGCGCGGCTCAGCTGGCGATTATCAAGCAGATGAGCAGGCAGGTGTGTCGCGCGGCTCAGCTGTCGATTATCAAGCAGATGAGCAGGCAGGTGTCGCGCGGCTCAGCTGGCGATTATCAAGCAGATGAGCAGGCAGGTGTCGCGCGGCTCAGCTGGCGATTATCAAAGCAGATGAGCAGGCAGGTGTCGCGGCTCTCAGCTGGCGATTATCAAGCAGATGAGCAGGCAGGTGTCGCGCGGCTCAGCTGGCGATTATCAAGCAGATGAGCAGGCAGGTGTCGCGTGGCTCAGCTGGCGATTATCAAGCAGATGAGCAGGCAGGTGTCGCGCGGCTCAGCTGGCGATTATCAAGCAGATGAGCAGGCAGGTGTCGCGCGGCTCAGCTGGCGATTATCAAGCAGATGAGCAGGCAGGTGTCGCGCGGCTCAGCTGGCCACAGTCAAGCAGATGAACAGGCAGGTGTCGCGCGGCTCAGCTGTCGATTATGAAGCAGATGAGCAGCAGCTGGCGATTATCAAAGCAGATGAACAAGCGGCTCAGCTGGCGATTATCAAGCAGATGGTAGGCAGGTGTCACAT
>NW_027219299.1:0-4601 GCF_027580195.1 Bos mutus
TACGTGATCAGTGCATGCTCAGTCACATGAGCAGTGCATGATCAGCCACGTGATCAGTGCATGATAGCCACGAGATCATTGCCTACAATTACGTGATCAGTGCATGTGCAGTCACGTGATTAGTGCATGGGCAGTCACGTGATCAATGTATGATAAGCCACGTGTTCAGTGCATGATAGAAACGTGATCAGTGTATGATAGCCACGTGATCAGTGCATGGTAGTCACGTGATCAGTGCATGCGCAGTCAGGTGATCAGTGCATGATCAGCCACGTGATCAGTGTATGTTCAGTCACGTGATCAGTGTATGTTCAGCTTCGTGACCAGTGCATGATCAGCCACGTGATCAGTGCATGATCATCAGATCAGCGTGATCATCACGTGATCAGTGATCAGTCACGTGATCAGTGTATGATAAGACCCGTGATCAGTGCATGATTGCCATGTGATCAGTGCATTTTCAGCCATGTAATAAGTGCATGATAACCACCTGACCAGTGCATGATCAGCAACGTGATTAGTGCATGATCAGCCACATGATCAGTGCATGATCAGCCACGTGATCACTGTGTGATCAACCACGTCATTAGTGCATGTGCAGTTACATAATCAGTGTATGATCAGAAACGTGATCAGTGCAGGATAGCCAAGTGATCAATGCATGATAGCTACGTGATCAGTGCATGAACAGTCACATGATCAGTGCATGATCAGCCACGTGATCAGTGCAGGATCAGTCACGAGATCAGTGCATGATCAGTCACGTGATAAGTGCATGATCAGGCACGTGATCAGTGCATGATCAGGCACGTGATAAGTGCATGATCAGGCACGTGATCAGTGCATGATCAGGCACGTGATCAGTGCATGATCAGCGTGATCAGTGCATGATCAGGCACGTGATCAGTGCATGATCAGTCACGTGATCAGTGCATGATCAGCCATGGGATCAGTGCATGATAGCCATGTGATCAGTGCATGATAGCTACGTGATCAGTGCATGATCAGCCACGTGATCAGTGCATGATCAGGCACGTGATCAGTGCATGATCAGCCACGTGATCATCAGTGCATGATCAGTCACGTGATCAGTCAGTGATGATCAGTGCGTGATCAGTGTGATCAGTGCATGATCAGATCAGTCGTGATCAGTGCATGATCAGCTCACGTGATCAGTGCATGATCAGTCACATGATCAGTGCATGATCAGCCACGTGATCAGTGCATGATCAGCCACGTGATCAGTGCATGATCAGTCACGTGATCAGTGCATGATCAGCCACGTGATCAGTGCATGATCAGCCACGTGATCAGTGCATGATCAGCCACGTGATCAGTGCATGATCAGCCACGTGATCAGTGCATGATCAGTCACGTGATCAGTGCATGATCAGTCATGTGATCAGTGCATGATCATGTGATCAGTGCATGATCAGCCACGTGATCAGTGCATGATCAGTCACGTGATCAGTGCATGATCAGCCACGTGATCAGTGCATGATCAGGCACGTGATCAGTGCATGATCAGTCACGTGATCAGTGCATGATCAGCCACGTGATCAGTGCATGATCAGCCACGTGATCAGTGCATGATCAGCCACGTGATCAGTGCATGATCAGGCCACGTGATCAGTGCATGATCACGTCACGTGTGCATGATCAGCCACGTGATCAGTGCATGATCAGCCACGTGATCAGTGCATGATCACGTGATCACGCATGATCAGTCATGTGATCAGTGCATGATCAGCACGTGTGATCAGTGCATGATCAGTCACGTGATCAGTGCGTGCATGATCAGTGCGTGATCATCAGCCACGTGATCAGTGCATGATCAGCCACGTGATCAGTGCATGATGCCATCGTGATCAGTGATGATCAGCCACGTGATGATCAGTGATCGTGATCAGTGTATGATCAGTGCATGTGCATGATCACGATCAGTGTGATCAGTGCATGATCATGCATCAGTCACGTGATCAGTGCATGATCAGCCACGTGATCAGTGCATGATCAGCCACGTGATCAGTGCGTGATCAGTGCACGTGATCAGTCATGATCAGCCACGTGATCAGTGCATGATCAGCCACGTGATCAGTGCATGATCAGTCACGTGATCAGTGCATGATGCATGCGTGATCAGTGCATGATCGTGATCAGTGCATGATCAGTCACGTGATCAGTGCATGATCAGTCACGTGATCAGTGCATGATCAGCCACGTGATCAGTGCATGATCCAGCCACGTGATCAGTGCATGATCATCACGTGATCAGTGCATGATCAGCCACGTGATCAGTGCATGATCAGTCGTGATCAGTGCATGATCAGCCACGTGATCAGTGCATGATCAGCCACGTGATCAGTGCATGATCAGCCACGTGATCAGTGCATGATCAGTCACGTGATCAGTGCATGATCAGTCACGTGATCAGTGCATGATCAGCACGTGATCATGATGATCAGCACGTGATCAGTGCATGATCAGCATGTGATGATCAGCCACGTGATCAGTGCATGATCAGATCACGTGATCATGATCAGCCACGTGATCAGTGCATGATGATCAGTGATCAGTGATTGATCACGTGATCAGTGCATGATCAGCCACGTGATCAGTGCATGATCAGCCACGTGATCAGTGCATGATCAGCCACGTGATCAGTGCATGATCAGTCACGTGATCAGTGCATGATCAGCACGTGATCAGTGCATGATCACGTGATCAGTGCATGATCAGCCACGTGATCAGTGCATGATCAGCCACGTGATCAGTGCATGATCAGTGATCAGTGCATGATCAGTCACGTGATCAGTGCATTATCAGCCATGGGATCAGTGCATGATAGCCATGTGATCAGTGCATGATAGCTACGTGATCAGTGCATGGTCAGCCACGTAATCAGTGCATGAGCAGCCACGTGATCACTGTATGATCATGATCAGCCACGTGAGCAGGGCATGTGCAGTCACGTGACCAGTGTATGATGAACCACGTGTTCAGTGCATGATAGACAAGTGATCAATGCATGATAGCTACGTGATCAGTGCATGCTCAGTCACATGAGCAGTGCATGATCAGCCACGTGATCAGTGCATGATCAGCCACGTGATCATTGCCAGTCACGATGCGTCACGTGATCAGTGCATGTGCAGTCACGTGATTAGTGCATGATCAGGGCAGTCACGTGATCAATGTATGATAAGCCACGTGATCAGTGCATGATAGAAACGTGATCAGTGTATGATCAGCCACGTGATCAGTGCATGATCAGTCACGTGATCAGTGATCAGTGCATGATCAGTCAGGTGATCAGTGCATGATCAGCCACGTGATCAGTGTATGTTCAGTCACGTGATCAGTGTATGTTCAGCTTCGTGACCAGTGCATGATCAGCCACGTGATCAGTGCATGATCAGGCACGTGATCAGTGCATGATCAGTCACGTGATCAGTGTATGATAAGACCCGTGATCAGTGCATGATTGCCATGTGATCAGTGCATTTTCAGCCATGTAATAAGTGCATGATAACCACCTGACCAGTGCATGATCAGCAACGTGATTAGTGCATGATCAGCCACATGATCAGTGCATGATCAGCCACGTGATCACTGTGTGATCAACCACGTCATTAGTGCATGTGCAGTTACATAATCAGTGTATGATCAGAAACGTGATCAGTGCAGGATAGCCAAGTGATCAATGCATGATAGCTACGTGATCAGTGCATGAACAGTGCATGATCACATGATCAGCCATGATCAGTGCATGATCAGCCACGTGATCAGTGCATGATCAGCCACGTGATCAGTGCATGATCAGTGCACGTGATCAGTGCATGATCAGTCGTGATCAGTGCATGATCAGGCACGTGATCAGTGCATGATCAGCACGTGATCAGTGCATGATCAGTGCATGATCAGTGCACGTGATCGTGATCAGTGCATGATGATCATGCGCGTGATCAGTGCATGATCAGGCACGTGATCAGTGCATGATCAGCCACGTGATCAGTGCATGATCAGTCACGTGATCAGTGCATGATCAGTCACGTGATCAGTGCATGATCAGCCATGGGATCAGTGCAAGATAGCCATGTGATCAGTGCATGATAGCTACGTGATCAGTGCATGATCAGCCACGTAATCAGTGCATGATCAGCCACGTGATCACTGTATGATCAGCCACGTGATCAGTGCATGTGCAGTTACGTGATCAGTGTATGATAAGCCATGTGTTCAGTGCATGATAGACAAGTGATCAATGCATGATAGCTATGTGATCAGTGCATGCTCAGTTACATGAGCAGTGCATGATCAGCCACATAATCAGTGCCTGATCAGGCACGTGATCAGTGCATGATGTGTCATGTGATCAGTGTATGATCAGCCACGTGATCCGTGCAAGTTCAGCCACGTGATCAGTGCATGTGCAGTTACATGATCAGTGTATGATAAGCCATGTGTTCAGTGCATGATAGACAAGTGATCAATGCATGATAGCTACGTGATCAGTGCATGCTCAGTCACATGTGCAGTACATGATCAGCCACGTGATCAGTGCATGATCAGGCACGTGATCAGTGCATGATGTGTCATGT
>NW_027219300.1:0-4726 GCF_027580195.1 Bos mutus
AGCCCGTGATCATGGCACGTCGGGGTCGTTAATGCGTGATCCGTGAATGCGGGCCCGGTGGGGAGCGACCAACCCCGTGATCCCGCTGCCGTCAGGTAGTCCGTTTCCCATCGCCCGTCAGTGGTCGGCCCCCCGGCGCCTTAATCAATCCCCGCCTAAAAACCGTGATGGGGCCACGCCCGTCTCGTGTCGCCATCCTTCGGGGCCTAGCCCCCTGATCGTCGGCATCCCGATCGCGCCTGTCAGTGCTGGTCTTGCCTGTAAACCGCGATCGGTGCGCGATGAGCCATGGATCAGTGCCGATCAGCCCATCGAATTCGCCCCTCGTCGGCATCATGCATAGCCACGTGATCATGCATGCCCCCAGTCACGTGATCTGGCATCCCCGCCCGTGATCAGTCCTGGGAGTCCGTGATCAGGGCCTGCTAGCTGCGATCCTGCGGGTCATCCAGTTCCATCGAGCTCATTCCCGGCTCATCTCGTTCTGCCAGCTGGGCTCCTCCTGAGTCCCTGTTCGCCACCTGCGAGACCAGCCCCAACTGATCCAGGGTGTCCGAAGGAAGATGGCTAGGCGACTATTTATATACTAATCAGAGATGTCAAGAAGAATAGTATGAGGAAAGCTCAGTAGGAAAATTCGGTGGAAAAGAGGCGATTAGCTTGGTTTTCGGAAGACCAATCAAACTTCAAGACAAGAGTTTGCACCACTTACGTACCCGTGGCGCCGCCCTCCCGAATAGCGAAAGTGCCTCAATGGCAGACTCTGGTTTTTTGGGGAGATACTGAGAATATCGGGGGGACTCCTGGAGGCTCGATCCGCCCAAGTACCGACCCTCCTTCCTCGACCTTTGCCAGGGGGAATGCCTCCCCGGCCCGGGGCGATCAGTGCCCCCCTAAAACCCGCGTTTCAGTGCTGACGCCCGATCCGGCCCGGCCAGCCCGCTGATCGCGCCTTCGGTCCCGGATCCCCCTCCCAAAATTAAAACGGAATCAGGGCGTTTAGCCCGGTCATCCCCAGGCCAGTCACTGTTCAGTTCCTAATAAAGCCCCCCCGTAATCGGTGGGCGTTCCTGGTCCAAGTGCCGCCTGTCATTCCGGGGATCCTGCAAAAAAAACCCCGGATCGGTGCCGACCCAGCCCGTCATGGGTTATGGGCGCCGTGTAATTGCAGGTGTCGTAAATCGGTCCCTGCTCGTCGCGTGATCTGGACTTGATCCCCGTGATCGGGCGCGAGTCCCGGGGTGGGCCTGGGGCCGTGACCCTGCGGCTCATCTGGGCCAATTTGCCACTGGGCCCTCGTGTTTCCCTTTTGGCCTTTTTAGGTCCCAAACCTGTTTTTACCTTTTTGCCAGTTGGGAGCAGCATATTAAATCCTGCGGGGCTCATTTTGCCTCCCGATTGCGTGGATTGTGTCTGCTCAGCTCTTTAGTTGCCTCCTGAGGCCATTTTGGGCCCCAAACCTGGGGGGACCACCCCGCTGCCCGGGTTTTCCAAGGGAAGGCCGGCTTATTTATATGCTTCAAAGTGTAAAGAAAATAGAAGAGGGGGGCTAAATTGGGAAAATTCGGGGGAAAAAGAACTGGTAACGGTTTCGGGAAAGGCCCAATCAAATTTTAAAAAAGTTTGCCCCCCGTGGCCCAAGGCCCCCCCTTAGGGAAATCCCTCACCTAGTTTTTCCCCAGTGGGTTTCCTTTTAAGCATATGGAAGGGGTTTCCCGGGCCCCGGGGGGCCTCAGCGGGAAGGGTTAAAGGAAAAAGAAAAGGGAAAGGGGGTTGGGCTGTTTCCTTTTTGGCAGAAGGCAAGATGGTGGTGGGGACACCCCCAGTGGGAAATCAGAGGTGAGCAAAAGCAATACAGTAGGCAGACTCTGTTTTTTTGGGGGGAGGGATCAAAAATTCCGGGGGCCTGGGTCACCCCAATTTTTGGCCGGGCCCCCTTTTTCACTTTACCTTTTTCCGGGGGGCCCCCACCCCCGGAAACAGTGCGCCGGCCCGACCAATTTATGGTACCCGGTAACCCCTTCACAGTTCCATCGCGCCTCCAAACAATCAGTTGATTAAAAGCGTGATCAGTTTGGGGAACCCCGGGCCCACGCAAAGTTAAAACTGGTCGGTTCCCTTCCCCCAAACAGGGGCCCGGCCGACGCGTTCGGGATAAAATTTGCCGACCCGTAACAATCAAGGCCTACAATCCCGCCGCGTTTATCCAGGCGTTTTGGAAACCCTGGATCAGTGCGGATAGCCGTGATCAGTGCATGGCCCCGGGCCCGTGATCGAACCCCTTCCCGCCCGGATCAGGCCTGCAAATCGGATTTAGGGGCCCGCTGAGCTGCTGGTTTCCCCGCCCTCATCTCACCCTTGCCACTAGCTTCGGTTAAAATTCCCGTCGGCCCCATCTGTAACCCAAATTTCCAGCTAGCTGGGGTAAATTTCCCGCCTTTGGGCCCCGGTGTGACCCCCGTACCGTTTTTAAATTGGGCATATTTTCCCTGAGCTCCAATGTGCCTGCTGATTGCGTGGTTAAAATTGTGTGCTCCAGCTTTCTTTGAGTATACGCACTCCTGAGGTCCCTGTTGAGTGCATGCCCAGCCACCTGCGGAGACCAGCTAACCTGATCCAAGGGTATTTGAGAAGGAGGATGGCCTGGCGATATTTATATGCTAATCAGAGATGTCAGAATAATAGTAGCAAGGAGGCTCAGTAGGAGAAAGTGGGGTGGAGAAAGGGCTGAGTAGCTTGGTTTCGCAGAACACCAATCGGAACTTCAAGACAAAGTTTGCGCCGCCACGTAGGCCACAGGCGCCCTCTCGAATGGCAGGTGCCTCACCTAGACACCTTCTGGAGTGGGATGTGCAGCCAGAGCATAATTAGCATGCCCGTAGTGGGTTCCGCGCTCCAGATGGAGACTCAGCTGGAAGTCAAAGGGAAGAATGACAAAGAACTTGATGGTGGTGCTGTAAGAGTTAACTCTTTGACAGAGAGAGGCGAGATGGTGGTGGGGACAGCCCCAGCGTAGAAATCAGAGGTAAAGAGCACAAAGCAACACAGTGGAGCAGACTATGGGTTTTTGGGGGAGAGATGCGAGAATATCGGGGTGGACTCCTGAGGCTCGATCCGCATTTGCGTATGCGAGCCTCCTTCCTCATGACCTTTGTCCAGAGTGGAATGCCTCCCGGCTCCCGGCATATGATCAGTGCCTGCTCCAGTCGCGATAGCAGTGCATGATCAACCCGCGTGAATCACTAGCGGCACAGTCACGTGATCAAGCGACTCTCAATCGCGAGATCACGTATGATAAACCGTGATCAGAGGCGATTAGCCACGCATAGTCACTGCATGCGCAGTCCGCTAGTCAGTTCCTGATCAGCCACGCGTGATCAGTCGCGTTACTGATCCATGATCGTAGCCTGTCAGTCACTGATCACTGCCCACAGTAAACACAAGATCGGTGCCCGATCAGCCCGCGTCATCGGTGCCTGTGCGGTCAGCGATCGGTGCATGATAACCCACGTGATTCGAGTGCATGCTCAGTCACACGTGATCTGGACTTGATCAACCACGTGATCCCAGTGCTTGCAGAGTCCGCGTGATCAGGGCCCTATGAGCTCGTGATTCCTGCGGCTCATCTGTGACAATGGTGTCAGCTGAGCTCTGCATTGATTCCTGCCTGGTCACCTGCCCACTTGTGCCAGTTGAGCAGCACTGGCCGTCACTGCTGAACTCCACATACTTATTGCCTGCCAGTTGCGTTATTACATTGTCACTATAACTCTTTAAAAAATGTACCTCACAAAGATTGAATTCAGTGCATACCTGCAGAGATATTAAACTGATCAGGAGTATTGAGAAGAAGATAGCCTAAGCGACTATTTATATGCTAATCAAAGATGTCCAAGAATAATAGAATGAGAGCTCAGTGATGGTGAAAAAAGGCCAAAGTACTTAGTTCCATGAGATAATCAAACTTCAAGACAAGTTTTTTCCACCTTACGTACATGCAGGCTCCACTCTCGAATAAGCGGAAGGTGCTTCACCTAGAGCAGCTAGAATTGGGTCTTGGCATAGGCATAATTAGGAGCGTGGTGGGTTCCATGCTCTAGATGGAGACTCGGCTGAAGTTAAAGGAAGGCAGTAACTATGAATTGGGCTGAAATTTGCTCTTTGACAGAGAGGCAAGATGGTGTGAGGACAGCCCCAGTGAAATCAGAGGTGAGCACACAAGCAATACCCAGTAGGCGAACTCTGTTTTTGGGAGATGCCAGAATATCCAGGTGGACTCCTGGCTCGATCTGCATTTGCGTATGCGAGCCTCCTTCCTCATGACCTTTGTCAGTGGAATGCCTCGGCTCGGCACATGATCAGTGCATGCTCAGTCCGCGATATCAATTGCATGAATAGCCACGTGATCACCTGAGGGCACAGTTACGTGATCAGCGCCCCTCTCAGTCAGGAGATCACTGTAGCCAGTAAACACGTGATCGGTGAGCGACCAGCCCGCGTGTCACTGCATAGCGATCCGGGCGTTCGGTTCTGATCAGCCACGGTCAGTGCGTTACCTGATCGATCGGCGCCTGTGTGATCAGTGGCGGATCCCAGCCCGTCATCAGTGCATGTGCGGTCACCTGATCGGTGCAGGACTAGCCCGCGTGATCGTGCGCCTCGATCCGCGTGATCTGGACTTGATCGGATCAGTGCCTGCAGAGTCACGTGATCAGGGCCTGCTGAG
>NW_027219301.1:0-5001 GCF_027580195.1 Bos mutus
GTCATGTAATCAATGCATGATAGCCCGTCATCAGTGTGCGATCAGTCCCGTGATGAGAGTATGATCAGCCAAGTGATCAGTGCATGATCAGTCACATGATCAGTGCATGATCAGCCACGTCATCTGTGCATGATAGCCACGTGATCAGTGCATACAATTACGTGATCAGTGCCTGCGCAATCATGTGATCAGTGCATGAGGGCCACGTGATCAGTGCATGATCAGTCACGTGATAGGTGTGTGATCAGCCCACGTGAACAGTGCATGCTCAGTCACGTGATCAGGGCCTGCTGAGCTGCGTGATTACTGTCTGCTCATCTGCTTGACAATTGCCAGCTGAGCTGCACGATTCCTGCCTGTCATCTCCTTGACAATTGCCACCTGTGCTGCGTAATTCCTGCCTGCTCATCTACTTGATTATTGCCAGCTGAGCAGCATGATTTCTCAGAGCTCAGTTTCATGATTATTGCCTGCTGACTGATTCCTGCCTACTCAGCTCTTTGTGTTCATTGCCTCCAGAGGCACATGATGAGTGTATGAAACCAAACATGATCAGCACATGATCAGTCACATGATCAATGCATGATAAGCCAGGTGATCAGTGCATGATCAATTACGTGATCAGTGCATGATCAGTCATGTGACCAGTACATGGTAGCTGCGTGATCGTTGCATGATCAGCCACGTGAGCAGTGCATGATAGCCACGTGATCAGTGCATGATCAGTCACGTGATACGTGTGTGATCAGCCACGTGATCAGTGCATGATATCCACGTGATCAGTGCATGATAGCCACGTGATCACTTCATGATTAGTCACGTGATCTGTGCATGACCAGGCACGTGATCAGTGTATGATCAGCCACGTGATCAGTGCATGATAGCCACGTGATCAGTGCATGATCAGTCACGTGAACAGTGCATGATCAGTCACGTGATCAGTGTATGATCAGCCACGTGATCAGTGCATGATCAATTACGTGATCAGTGCATGATCAGTCACGTGACCAGTACATGGTAGCTATGTGATCATTGTATGATCAGCCACGTAAGCAGTGCATGATAGCCACGTGATCAGTGCATGATCAGTCACGTGATCAGTGCATGATCAGTCACGTGATCAGTGCATGATCAATTACGTTACCATTGCATGATCAGTCACGTGACCAGTACATGGTAGCTACGTGATCATTGCAGGATCAGCCACGTGAGCACTGCATGATAGGCACGTGATCAGTGCATGATCAGCTACGTGAGCAGTGCATGATAGTTACGTGATCAGTTCATGATTAGTCACTTGAACTGTGCATGACCAGGCAGGTGATCAGTGCATGATAGCCACGTGATCAGTGCATGATCAGTCACCTGATGGGTGTATGATCAGTCACGTGACCGGTACATGGTAGCTACGTGATCGTTGCATGATCAGCCACGTGAGTAGTGCATGATAGCCACGTGATGCATGTGCACGTGATCAGCCACGTGATCATTGCATGATAGCCCGCGTAATCAGTGCATGATCAGCCAGGTGATCAGTGCATGATAGCTACGTGATCAGTTCATGATTAGTCACGTGATCTGTGCATGACAGGCACGTGATCAGTGCATGATATCCACGTGATCAGTGCATTATAGCCACGTGATCAGTTCATGATTAGTCACGTGATCTGTGCATGACCAGGCACGTGAACAGTGTATGATCAGCCACGTGATCAGTGCATTATAGCCACGTGATCAGTGCATGATCAGTCAAGTGATCAGTGCGTGAACAGTCACGTGATCAGTGCATGATGAGCCACGTGTTCAGTGCAGGACCAATCACGTGATCAGTGCATGATCAGTGCGTGACCAGTACATGGTTGCTACGTGAACATTGCATGATCAGCCACGTGAGCAGAGCGTGAGAGCCACGTGATCAGTGCATGATCAGTCACGTGATCAGTACATGCTCAGTCACGTGAACAGTGCATGATTATTTACGTGATCTGTGCATGATGAGTCACGTGACCAGTATATGGTAGCTACGTTATCATTGCATGACCAGCCACGTGAGCAGTGCATGATAGCCACGTGATGTGTGCATGATCAGTTACGTGAGCAGAGTATGATCAGCCACGTAATCAGTGCATGAGTGCCACGTGATCAGTGCATGATCAGTCACGTGAGAGGTGTGTGATCAGCCACGTGATCAGTGCATGGTCAGACACGTGAACAGTGTATGATCAGCCACGTGAGCAGAGCGTGATAGCCACGTGATCAGTGCATGATCAGTCACGTGATCAGTGCATGATCAGCCATGTGAGCCGTGCATGATAGCCACGAGATAAGTGCATGATCAGTCACGTGATCAGTGCATGATCAGTCACGTGAACAGTGCATGATAAGTCACCTGATCAGTGCATGATCAATTACGTGATCAGTGCATGATCACTCACGTGACCAGTACATGGTAGCTACGTGATCATTGCATGATCAGCCATGTGAGCAGTGCATGATAGCCACGTGATCAATGCATGATCAGTTTCGGGAGCAGAGTATGAACCACCACTTGATCAGTGCATGATAGCGACGTGATCACTGCATGATCTGTCACATGATCAGTGTATGATCATCCACGTGAACAGTGCATGGGCAGTCATGTGATCAGTGCATGATATAGACGTGATCAGTGCATGATCAGTCTCGTGATCAGTGTATGATCAACCACGTGATCAGTGCACGATAGCCAGGTAATGAGTGCATGATAGCCAGATGATCAGTGCATTATCAGTCACGTGATCAGTGTATGATCAGCCAAGTAATCAGTGCATGATAGAAAACTGATCAGTGCATGATCAGTCACGTGATCAGTGCATGGTCAGTCACGTGATCAGTGCATGATCAGTCACGTGATCAGTGTATGATCATCCACGTGATCAGTGCATTTGGAGTCATGTAATCAATGCATGATAGCCCGTCATCAGTGCGCGATCAGTCCCGTGATGAGAGTATGATCAGCCAAGTGATCAGTGCATGATCAGTGCATGATCAGTCACTTGATCAGTGCATGATCAGCCACGTCATCAGTGCATGATAGCCACGTGATCAGTGCATACAATTATGTGATCAGTGCATGAGAGCCACGTGATCAGTGCATGATCAGTCACGTGATAGGTGTGTGATCAGCCACGTGAACAGTGCATGCTCAGTCACGTGATCAGGGCCTGCTGAGCTGCGTGATTACTGTCTGCTCATCTGCTTGACAATTGCCAGCTGAGCTGCACGATTCCTGCCTGTCATCTCCTTGACAATTGCCACCTGTGCTGCGTAATTCCTGCCTGCTCATCTACTTGATTCGTGCCAGCTGAGCAGCATGATTTCTCAGAGCTGAGTTCCACGATTATTGCCTGCTGACTGATTCCTGCCTACTCAGCTCTTTGTTCATTGCCTCCAGAGGCACATGATCAGTGTATGACACCAAACATGATCAGCACATGATCAGTCACATGATCAATGCATGATAAGCCAGGTGATCAGTGCATGATCAATTACGTGATCAGTGCATGATCAGTCATGTGACCAGTACATGGTAGCTGCGTGATTATTGCATGATCAGCCACGTGAGCAGTGCATGATAGCCACGTGATCAGTGCATGATCAGTCACGTGCACGTGTGTGATGAGCCACGTGATCAGTGCATGATATCCACGTGATCACTGCATGATAGCCACGTGATCACTTCATGAGTAGTCACGTGATCTGTGCATGACCAGGCACGTGATCAGTGTATGACCAGCCACGTGATCAGTGCATGGTAGCCAGTGATCAGTGCATGATCAGTCATGTGAACAGTGCATGATCAGTCACATGATCAGTGTATGATCAGCCACGTGATCAGTGCATGATCAATTACGTGATCAGTGCATGATCAGTCACGTGACCAGTACATGGTAGCTATGTGATCATTGTATGATCAGCCACGTAAGCAGTGCATGATAGCCACGTGATCAGTGCATGATCAGTCACCTGATCAGTGCATTATCAATTACGTTACCATTGCATGATCAGTCACGTGACCAGTACATGTTATCTACGTGATCATTGCAGGATCCGCCACGTGAGCACTGCATGATAGCCACGAGATCAGTGCATGATCAGTCAGGTGATCAGTGCATGATCAATTACGTGATCAGTGCATGATCAGCCACGTGATCAGTTCATGATTAGTCACGAGATCTGTGCATGACCAGGCAGGTGATCAGTGTATGATCAGCCACGTGATCAGTGCATGATCAGCTACGTGAGCAGTGCATGATCCGTCACCTGATGGGTGTATGATCCGTCACGTGACCGGTACATGGTAGCTACATGATCATTGCATGATCAGCCACGTGAGTAGTGCATGATAGCCACGTGATTAGTGCATGATAGCCACGTGATCATTGCATGATAGCCACGTGATCAGTGTATGATCAGCCAGGTGATCAGTGCATGATAGCTACCTGATCAGTTCATGATTAGTCACGTGATCTGTGCATGACAGGCACGTAATCAGTGCATGATATCCACGTGATCAGTGAATTATAGCCACGTGATCAGTTCATGATTAGTCAGGTGATCTGTGCATGTCCAGGCGCGTGAACAATGTATGATCAGCCACGTGATCAGTGCATTATAGCCACGTGATCAGTGCATGATCAGTCAAGTGATCAGTGCGTCAACAGTCACGTGATCAGTGCATGATGAGCCACATGATCAGTGCAGGATCAATTACGTGATCTGTGCATGATCAGTCACGTGACCAGTACATGGTTGCTACGTGATCATTGCATGACCAGCCACGTGAGCAGAGCGTGAGAGCCACGTGATCAGTGCATGATCAGTCACGTGATCAGTACATGCTCAGTCACGTGAACAGTGCATGATCATTTACGTGATCTGTGCATGTTGAGTCACGTGACCAGTATATGGTAGCTCGTTATCATTGCATGACCAGCCACGTGAGCGGTGCGCAGTAGCCGC
>NW_027219302.1:0-7826 GCF_027580195.1 Bos mutus
GACACCTGCCTGCTCATCTGTGATAATCGACAGCTGAGCCCGCGACACCTGCCTGCTCATCTGTGATAATCGCCAGCTAGCTAAGCCGACACCTGCCTGCTCATCTGTGATAACCTGCCTGCTCATCTGCTTGATAATCGCCAGCTGAGCCCGCGACACCTGCCTGCTCATCTGCTTGATAATGCGCCAGCTGAGCCCGCGACACCTGCCTGCTCATCTGCTTGATAATCGCCAGCTGGGCCGCGCGACACCTGCCTGCTCATCTGCTTGATAATCGCCAGCTGAGCCGCGCGACACACCTGCCTGCTCATCTGCTTGATAATCGCCAGCTGAGCCGCGCGACACCTGCCTGCTCATCTGCTTGATAATCGACAGCTGAGCGCGCGACACCTGCCTGCTCATCTGCTTGATAATCGCCAGCTGAGCCGCGCGACACCTGCCTGCTCATCTGCTTGATAATCGCCAGCTGAGCCCGCGACACCTGCCTGCTCATCTGCTTGATAATCGCCCAGCTGAGCCGCGCGACACCTGCCTGCTCATCTGCTTGATAATCGCCAGCTGAGCCCGTGACACCTGCCTGCTCATCTGCTTGATAATCGCCAGCTGAGCCGCGCGACACCTGCCTGCTCATCTGCTTGATAATCGCCAGCTGAGCCGCGCGACACCTGCCTGCTCATCTGCTTGATAATCGCCAGCTGAGCCCGCGACACCTGCCTGTTCATCTGCTTGATAATCAAAAACTGAGCCCGCGCGACACCTGCCTGCTCATCTGCTTGATAATCGCCAGCTGAGCCGCGCGACACCTGCCTGCTCTTCTGCTTGACTGTGGCCAGCTGAGGCGCGTGACACCTGCCTGCTCATCTGCTTGATAATCGCCAGCTGAGCCGCGCGACACCTGCCTGCTCATCTGCTTGATAATCGCCAGCTGAGCCGCCCGCGACACCTGCCTGCTCATCTGCTTGATAATCGCCAGCTGAGCCCGCGACACCTGCCTGCTCATCTGCTTGATAATCGCCAGCTGAGCCGCGCGACACCTGCCTGTTCATCTGCTTGATAATCGCCAGCTGAGCCGCGCGACACCTGCCTGCTCATCTTTTTGATAATCGACAGCTGAGCCGTGCGATACCTGCCTGCTCATCTTTTTGATAATCGCCAGCTGAGCCGCGCGACACCTGCCTGCTCATCTGCTTGATAATCGCCAGCTGAGCCCCGCGACACCTGCCTGCTCATCTGCTTGATAATCGCCAGCTGAGCCCGCGACACCTGCCTGCTCATCTGCTTGATAATCGCCAGCTGAGCCCCGCGACACCTGCCTGCTCATCTGCTTGATAATCGCCAGCTGAGCCCCGCGACACCTGCCTGCTCATCTGCTTGATAATCGCCAGCTGAGCCAGCGCGACACCTGCCTGCTCATCTGCTTGATAATCGCCAGCTGAGCCCGCGACACCTGCCTGTTCATCTGCTTGATAATCGCCAGCTGAGGCCGCGCGACACCTGCCTGCTCATCTGCTTGATAATCGCCAGCTGGCCCGCGACACCTGCCTGCTCATCTGCTTGATAATCGCCAGCTGAGCCGCGCGACACCTGCCTGCTCATCTGCTTGATAATCGCCAGCTGAGCCGCGCGACACCTGCCTGCTCATCTGCTTGATAATCGCCAGCTGAGCCCGCGACACCTGCCTGCTCATCTGCTTGATAATCGCCAGCTGAGCGCGCGCGACCACCCTGCTCATCTGCTTGATAATCGCCAGCTGAGCCGCGCGACACCTGCCTGCTCATCTGCTTGATAATCGACAGCTGAGCCGCGAACCACCTGCCTGCTCATCTGCTTGATAATCGCCAGCTGAGCCCGCGACACCTGCCTGCTCATCTGCTTGATAATCGCCAGCTGAGCCGCGCGACACCTGCCTGCTCATCTGCTTGATAATCGCCAGCTGAGCGCGCGCGACACCTGCCTGCTCATCTGCTTGATAATCGCCAGCTGAGCCGCGCGACACCTGCCTGCTCATCTGCTTGATAATCGCCAGCTGAGCCCCGCGACACCTGCCTGCTCATCTGCTTGATAATCGCCAGCTGAGCCGCGCGACACCTGCCTGCTCATCTGCTTGATAATCGACCAGCTGAGCCCGCGCGACACCTGCCTGCTCATGCTTGATAATCGCCAGCTGAGCCGCGCGACACCTGCCTGCTCATCTGCTTGATAATCGCCAGCTGAGCCGCGCGACACCTGCCTGCTCATCTGATTGATAATCGCCAGCTGAGCCCGCGACACCTGCCTGCTCATCTGCTTGATAATCGCCAGCTGAGCCGCGCGACCTGCCTGCCTGCTCATCTGCTTGATAATCGACAGCTGAGCCGCGCGACACCTGCCTGCTCATCTGCTTGATAATCGCCAGCTGAGCCGCGCGACACCTGCCTGCTCATCTGCTTGATAATCGCCAGCTGAGCCGCGCGACACCTGCCTGCTCATCTGCTTGATAATCGCCAGCTGAGCCCGCGACACCTGCCTGCTCATCTGCTTGATAATCGCCAGCTGAGCCCGCGCGACACCTGCCTGCTCATCTGCTTGATAATCGCCAGCTGAGCCCGCGACGACACCTGCCTGCTCATCTGCTTGATAATCGCCAGCTGAGCCGCGCGACACCTGCCTGCTCATCTGCTTGATAATCGCCAGCTGAGCCGCGCGACACCTGCCTGCTCATCTGCCTGATAATCGCCAGCTGAGCCGCGCGACACCTGCCTGCTCATCTGCTTGATAATCGCCAGCTGAGCCCGACGACACCTGCCTGCTCATCTGCTTGATAATCGCCAGCTGAGCCCCGCGACACCTGCCTGCTCATCTGCTTGATAATCGCCAGCTGAGCCGCGCGACACCTGCCTGCTCATCTGCTTGATAATCGACCAGCTGAGCCGCGTGACACCTGCCTGCTCATCTGCTTGATAATCGCCAGCTGAGCCCGCGACACCTGCCTGCTCATCTGCTTGATAATCGCCAGCTGAGCGCCAGCGACCTTCCACCTGTCATCTGCGATAATGGCCAGCTGCGCCATGCGAACACCTGCCTGCTCATCTGCTTGATAATACGCCAGCTGCGCCGTGCGGCCTGCCTGCTCATCTCTTCGATAATCCTGGCTTCGACCCGACACCTGCCTGTTGTCTGCTTCGATAATCGAAAAAAATGAACCATGCCATTTGCATTATGCTCTCACCAGCTTGATATACGACAGATGAGCAGCGTGATACCTGCCTGCTCTTCCTGCTTGACAGCAGCCAGCTAAGCTGCGTGACACCTGCCTGCTCTCATCTGCCCGATAATGTAGCTGAGCGCCGACCTGCCTGCTCATATGTTTGATAATCGAAAAATGGTGGCGTGACACCGCGCCTGCTCATCTGTGATGCAGCCAGCTGGGCCCAGCGACACCTTCTGCTCGTCATGGCGATAATGCCAGCTGAGCACGCATGACACCTGCCTGTTCATCTATCAAATGTCGAAAACTGAGCGCGCGACACTGCCTGCTCATCTTTTGATAATCGCCACCTGAGCCTCGCGATACCTGCCTGCTCATCTTTTTGATAATTGCCGGCTGAGCATGCGAGCACCTCTTTGCTCATCTGCTAGCGATGCTCACGCCAGCGGGCCTGGCGACCTATACTCACTCATCTGCTTGATGTCGGTAGCTGAGCAGCGTGCGACACCCTGCCTGCTCATCTCTGCCCGACTGGCCAACCAGCGACCGCGGTGATACCCTCACCTCATTCATCCTGTGATGTCGAAAACTGAACCCATACGACACCTGCCTGCTCATCTCTGCTTGATATCGCCAGCTGAGCGCGACACCTGCCTGCTCTTCTCCAGCCCGACTGTGACCAGCTGAGCTGCGTGACGCCTGCCTGCTCGTCTTTTGATAATCGATAGCTGAGCTCGTGACACCTGCCTGCTCATCTTTTTAATCATCGACGGCTGAGCGGCGCGATTCCTGCCTACTCATCTGTGATAATCACCAGCTGAGCCGGCGCGACACCAGCCTACTCCATCTGTGACAATGACAGCTGAGCCCGCGACACCTGCCTGCTCATCTGCTTGATAATCGCCAGCTGAGCCGCGCGACACCTGCCTGCTCATCTGCTTGATAATCGCCAGCTGAGCCCGCTGAGCCGACACCTGCCTGCTCATGCCTGATAATGCCAGCTGAGCCCCGCGACACCTGCCTGCTCATCTGCTTGATAATCGCCAGCTGAGCCCCGCGACACCTGCCTGCTCATCTGCTTGATAATCGCCAGCTGAGCCGCGCGACACCTGCCTGCTCATCTGCTTGATAATCGCCAGCTGAGCGCGCGCGACACCTGCCTGCTCATCTTCTTGATAATCGCCAGCTGAGCCGCGCGACACCTGCCTGCTCATCTGCTTGATAATCGCCAGCTGAGCCGCGCGACACCTGCCTGTTCATCTGCTTGATAATCGCCAGCTGAGCCCCGCGACACCTGCCTGCTCATCTGTTTGATAATCGACAGCTGAGCCCGCGACACCTGCCTGCTCATCTGCTTGATAATCGCCAGCTGAGCCGCGCGACACCTGCCTGCTCATCTGCTTGATAATCGCCAGCTGAGCCGCGCGACACCTGCCTGCTCATCTGCTTGATAATCGCCAGCTGCCAGGCCGCGCGACACCTGCCTGCTCATCTGCTTGATAATCGCCAGCTGCGCCCGCGACACCTGCCTGCTCATCTGCTTGATAATCGCCAGCTGAGCCCGCGACACCTGCCTGCTCATCTGCTTGATAATCGCCAGCTGAGCCCCGCGACACCTGCCTGCTCATCTGCTTGATAATCGCCAGCTGAGCCCGGCGACACCTGCCTGCTCATCTGCTTGATAATCGCCAGCTGAGCCGCGCGACACCTGCCTGCTCATCTGCTTCATAATCGCCAGCTGAGCGCGCGACACCTGCCTGCTCATCTGCTTGATAATCGCCAGCTGAGCCGCGCGACACCTGCCTGCTCATCTGTTGATAATCGCCAGCTGAGCGCGCGACACCTGCCTGCTCATCTGCTTGATAATCGCCAGCTGAGCCGCGCGACACCTGCCTGCTCATCTGTGATAATCGCCAGCTGAGCCGCGCGACACCTGCCTGCTCATCTGCTTGATAATCGCCAGCTGAGCCGCGCGACACCTGCCTGCTCATCTGCTTGATAATCGCCAGCTGAGCCGCGCGACACCTGCCTGCTCATCTGCTTGATAATCGCCAGCTGAGCCGCGCGACACCTGCCTGCTCATCTGCTTGATAATCGCCAGCTGAGCCCGCGCGACACCTGCCTGCTCATCTGCTTGATAATCGCCAGCTGAAGCCGCGCGACACCTGCCTGCTCATCTGCTTGATAATCGCCAGCTGAGCCCGCGACACCTGCCTGCTCATCTGCTTGATAATCGCCAGCTGAGCCGCGCGACACCTGCCTGCTCATCTGCTTGATAATCGCCAGCTGAGCCCGCGACACCTGCCTGCTCATCTGCTTGATAATCGGCAGCTGAGCCGCGACACCTGCCTGCTGCTCTGCTTGATGTCGCCAGCTGAGCCGCGCGACACCTGCCTGCTCATCTGCTTGATAATCGCCAGCTGAGCGCGCGCGACACCTGCCTGCTCATCTGCTTGATAATCGCCAGCTGAGCCGCGCGACACCTGCCTGCTCATCTGCTTGATAATCGCCAGCTGAGCGCGCGACACCTGCCTGCTCATCTGCTTGATAATCGCCAGCTGAGCCGCGCGACACCTGCCTGCTCATCTGCTTGATAATCGCCAGCTGAGCGCGCGACACCTGCCTGCTCATCTGCTTGATAATCGCCAGCTGAGCCCCGCGACACCTGCCTGCTCATCTGCTTGATAATCGCCAGCTGAGCCGCGCGACACCTGCCTGCTCATCTGCTTGATAATCGCCAGCTGAGCCGCGCGACACCTGCCTGCTCATCTGCTTGATAATCGCCAGCTGAGCCCGGCGACACCTGCCTGCTCATCTGCTTGATAATCGCCAGCTGAGCCTCATCTGCGCGACACCTGCCTGCTCATCTGCTTGATAATCGCCAGCTGAGCCCGCGCGACACCTGCCTGCTCATCTGCTTGATAATCGCCAGCTGAGCCGCGCGACACCTGCCTGCTCATCTGCTTGATAATCGCCAGCTGAGCGCGCGACACCTGCCTGCTCATCTGCTTGATAATCGCCAGCTGAGCCGCGCGACACCTGCCTGCTCATCTGCTTGATAATCGCCAGCTGAGCTGCGCGACACCTGCCTGCTCATCTGCTTGATAATCGCCAGCTGAGCCGCGCGACACCTGCCTGCTCATCTGCTTGATAATCGCCAGCTGAGCCGCGCGACACCTGCCTGCTCATCTGCTTGATAATCGCCAGCTGAGCCGCGCGACACCTGCCTGCTCATCTGCTTGATAATTGACAGCTGAGCCCCGCGACACCTGCCTGTTCATCTGCTTGATAATCGACCAGCTGAGCCGCGCGACACCTGCCTGCTCATCTTTTGATAATCGCCAGCTGAGCCGCGCGACACCTGCCTGCTCATCTTTTTGATAATCGCCAGCTGAGCCGCGCGACACCTGCCTGCTCATCTGTTTGATAATCGCCAGCTGAGCCTCGCGACACCTGCCTGCTCATCTGCTTGATAATCGACAGCTGAGCCCCGCGACACCTGCCTGTTCATCTGCTTGATAATCGCCAGCTGAGCCGTGTGACACCTGCCTGCTCATCTGCTTGATAATCGCCAGCTGAGCCGCGCGACACCTGCCTGCTCATCTGCTTGATAATCGCCAGCTGAGCCGCGCGACACCTGCCTGCTCATCTGCTTGATAATCGCCAGCTGAGCCCCGCGACACCTGCCTGCTCATCTGCTTGATAATCGCCAGCTGAGCCCGCGACACCTGCCTGCTCATCTGCTTGATAATCGACAGCTGAGCCGCGCGACACCTGCCTGCTCATCTGCTTGATAATCGCCAGCTGAGCCCGCGCGACACCTGCCTGCTCATCTGCTTGATAATCGCCAGCTGAGCCCGCGCGACACCTGCCTGCTCATCTGCTTGATAATCGCCAGCTGAGCGCGCGACACCTGCCTGCTCATCTGCTTGATAATCGCCAGCTGAGCCGCGCGACACCTGCCTGCTCATCTGCTTGATAATCGCCAGCTGAGCCGCGCGACACGTGCCTGCTCATCTGCTTGATAATCGACAGCTTAATCCCGCGACACCTGCCTGCTCATCTGCTTGATAATCGACAGCTGAGCCGCGCGACACCTGCCTGCTCATCTGCTTGATAATCGCCAGCTGAGCCGCGCGACACCTGCCTGCTCATCTGCTTGATAATCGCCAGCTGAGCCGCGCGACACCTGCCTGCTCATCTGCTTGATAATCGCCAGCTGAGCCGCCCGCGACACCTGCCTGCTCATCTGCTTGATAATCGCCAGCTGAGCCGCGCGACACCTGCCTGCTCATCTGCTTGAAAATCGCCAGCTGAGCCGCGCGACACCTGCCTGCTCATCTGCTTGATAATCGACAGCTAATCCTTCAAGAACACCCGCCTGTTTCATTCGTTGATAATCGACAGCTGAGCTGGCGCGACATGCGTCTGCTCATCTGTTGATAATCGACAGTTGAGCGCTATGACACCTGCCTGCTCATCTGATTGATAATCGACAGCTGAGCCCCGCGACACCAGCCTGCTCATTTGCTTGATAATCGCCAGCTGAGCCGCACGACACCTGCCTGCTCATCTGCTTGATAATCGAAAACTGAGCCGCGCGACACCGCCTGCTCATCTGCTTGATTATAGCCAGCTG
>NW_027219303.1:0-7575 GCF_027580195.1 Bos mutus
CATACACTGATCATGTGACAGATCATGCACCGATCACGTGGCTGATCATGCGCTGATCACTTGGCTGATCATACTGTGATCACATGCCTGGTCATGCACTGATCACGTGGGACGATCATGCACTGATCACTGATCATGCCGATCGTGCACTGATCAGCCATGTGACCCGTGAAAAACGGCGCACTGATCACGAGCTGACCACGCACTGATCACGGGGCTGATCGCGCACCGATCACGTGGCTGGTCATGCACTGTCACGTGGGATCACGCACACCGACCACATGTGGCTGATCTTGCACTGATCACGAAGCTATCATGCACTGATCATGATGCACTGATCACGTGCCTAATCATGCACTGATCACGCGGGCTGATCATGCACTGATCACGCAATCTCGATCATGCGCACTGATCACGTGACTGATCATGCACTGATCACGTGCCTGATCATGCACTTGCACTGATCACTTGGCTGATCATGCACTGATCATATGGCTGATCATGCACTGATCATGGCTGATCATGCACTGATCACGTGGCTAATCATGCACTGACTACTTGGCTTATCATCCACTGATCACGTGACTGATCATGCACTGATCACATGGCTGATCATGCACTGATCACGTGACTGATCATACACATGGCACTGCACTGATCACGTGGCTGATCATGCACCGATCATGTGGCTGATCATGCACTGATCACATGGCTGATCATGCACTGATCACGTGGCTGATCATGCACTCACTACGTGCCTGATCATGCACCGATCACGCGGCTGATCATGCACTGATCACATGGCTGATCATGCACTTATCACGTGACTGATCATGCACTGATCACATGGCTGATCATGCACTTATCACGTGACTGATCATGCACAGATCACGTGGCTGATCATGCACTTATCACGTGACTGATCATGCACTGATCACGTGACTGATCATGCATTGATCACGTGGCTGATCATGCACTGATCACGTGGCTGATCATGCACTGATCACGTGACTGCATGCACTGATCACATGACATATCATGCACTGATCACGTGGCTGATCATGCACTGATCATCGTGGCTGATCATGCACTGCATCACGCGTGCTGATCATGCACTGATCACGTGACTGATCATGCACTGATCACGTGGCTGATCATGCACTGATCACGTGACCGATCATGCACTGATCACATGGCTGATGCACTGATCACCATGATCACATGCACTGATCACATGTCTGATCATCACTGATCACGTGGATGATCATGCACTGATCACGTGGCTGATCATGCACTGATCACGAATGATGATACACTGATCACGTGGAGATCATGCACTGATCACGTGGCTGATCACCTGATCACGTGGCTGATCATGCACTGATCACGTGGCTGATCATGCACTGATCACGTGGCTGATCATGCACTGATCACGTGACTGATCATGCACTGATCACCTGGCTGATCATGCACTGATCACGTGGCTGATCATGCACACGATCACGCGGCTGATCATGCACTCGATCACGTGGCTGATCATGCACTGATCATGCACTGATCATGCACGATGTGACTGATCATGCACTGATCACGTGGCTGATCATACACTGATCACGTGGCTGATCATGCACTGATCACGTGGCTGATCATGCACTGATCACGTGGCTGATCATGCACTGATCACGTGACTGATCATGCACTGATCACATGGCTGATCATGCACTGATCACGTGACTGATCATGCACTGATCACGTGGCTGATCATGCACTGATCACGTGGCTGACCATGCACTGATCACGTGGCTGATCATGCACTGATCACGGGCTGACTGATCATGCACTGATCACGTGCCTGATCATGCACTGATCACGTGGCTGATCATGCACTGATCACGTGGCTGATCATACACTGATCACGTGGCTATCATGCACTGATCACGTGGCTGATCGTACACTGATCATGTGACTGATAATGCACTGATCACGTGGCTGATCATGCACTGATCACGTGGCTGATCATACACTGATCACGTGACTGATCATGCACTGATCACGTGGCTGATCATGCACTGATCACGTGGCTGATCATGCACTGATCACGTGGCTGATCATGCACTGATCACGTGGCTGATCATGCACTGATCACGTGGCTGATCACGCACTGATCACGTGGCTGATCATGCACTGATCACGTGGCTGATCATGCACTGATCACGTGGCTGATCATGCACTGATCACATGGCTGATCATGCACTGATCACGTGGCTGATCATGCACTGATCACACGCCTGATCATGAACTGATCACGTGCCTGACATGCACTTATCTCGTGACTGATCATGCACTCATCACCTGCCTGATCATGCACTGATCACGTGGCTGATCATGCACTGATCACGTGGCTGATCATGCACTGATCACATGGGCTGATCATGCACTGATCACGTGACTGATCATGCACTGATCACATGGCTGATCATGCACTGATCACGTGGCTGATCATGCATGATCACGTGCGACTGATCATGCACTGATCACGTGACTGATCATCATGCACTGATCACGGCTGATCATGCACTGATCACGTGGCTGATCATGCACTGATCACGCCTGATCGCACTGATCACGTGGCTGATCATGCACTGATCACGTGGCTGATCATGCACTGATCACGTGGCTGATCATGCACTGATCACGGCTGATCATGCACTGATCACGCGGCTGATCATGCACTGATCACGTGGCTGATCATGCACTGATCACGATCACGATCATGCACTGATCACATGGCTGATCGCGCACTGATCACGGGCTGATCATGCACTGATCACGTGACTGATCATGCACTGATCACGTGGCTGATCATGCACTGATCACGTGGCTGATCATGCACTGATCATCACGGCTGATCATGCACTGATCACGTGCACTGATCACGCACTGATCACGTGGCTGATCATGCACTGATCACGTGGCTGATCATGCACTGATCACGTGGCTGATCATGCACTGATCACGTGGCTGATCATGCACTGATCACATGGCTGATCATGCACTGATCACGTGGCTGATCATGCACTGATCACGTGGCTGATCATGCACTGATCACGCGGCTGATCATGCACTGATCACGTGGCTGATCATGCACTGATCACGGGCTGATCATGCAACCGATCACGTGGCTGATCATGCACTGATCACATGGCTGATCATGCACTGATCACGTGATTGATCATGCACTGATCACTGGCTGATCATGCACTGATCATGGCTGATGCGCACTGATCACGCGGGCTGATCATGCACTGATCACGTGCTGATCATGCACTGATCACGTGACTGATCATGCACTGATCACGGCTGATCATGCACTGATCACGTGGCTGATTGGCGCACTGATCACGGGCTGATTGCGCACTGATCACGCGGGCTGATCATGCACTGATCACATGCACATGATGATCACATGGCTGATCATGCACTGATCACGCTGGCTGATCATGCACTGATCACGTGACTGATCATGCACTGATCACATGGCTGATCATGCACTGATCACGTGGCTGATCATGCACTGATCACGCGGGCTGTGCATGCACTGATCACATGGCTGATCATGCACTGATCACGTGGCTGATCATGCACTGATCACGTGGGCTGATCATGCACTGATCACGTGGCTGATCATGCACTGATCACTTGGCTGATCATGCACTGATCACGTGATCACGCACTGACACGCACTGATCACGCGTGGCTGATCATGCACTGATCACGTGGCTGATCATGCACTGATCACGGACTGATCATGCATTGATCACGTGGCTGATCATGCACTGATCACGTGGCTGATCATGCACTGATCACGTGGCTGATCATGCACTGATCACGCAGCTGATCATGCACTGATCACGTGGCTGATCATGCACTGATCACGTGGGCTGATCATGCACTGATCACGTGACTGATCATGCACTGATCACGTGACTGATCATGCACTGATCACGTGCTGATCATGCACTGATCACATGGCTGATCATGCAATGATCACGTGGCTGATCATGCACTGATCATGGCTGATCATGCACTGATCACGTGGCTGATCATGCACTGATCACGTGGCTGATCATGCACTGATCACGTGGCTGATCATGCACTGATCACGTGACTGATCATGCACTGATCACGTGGCTGATCATGCACTGATCACGTGGCTGATCATGCACTGATCACGTGGCTGATCGCGCACTGATCACGTGGCTGATCATGCACTGATCACGTGGCTGATCCGCGCACTGATCACGTGGCTGATCATGCAGATCATCACGTGGCTGATCATGCACTGATCACGTGACTGATCATGCACTGATCACATGGCTGATCATGCACTGATCACGTGGCTGATCATGCACTGATCACGTGGCTGATCATGCACTGATCACGTGGCTGATCATGCACTGATCACGATGGCTGATCATGCACGATCACGACGGCTGATCATGCACTGATCACATGGCTGATCGCGCACTGATCACGTGGCTGATCATGCACTGATCACGTGACTGATCATGCACTGATCACGTGGCTGGGCATGCACTGATCACAAGGCTGATCATGCACTGATCACGTGGCTGATCTGCGCACTGATCACGTGGCTGATCATGCACTGATCACGTGGCTGATCATGCACTGATCACGCGGCTGATCATGCACTGATCACGTGGGCTGATCATGCACTGATCACATGGCTGATCATGCACTGATCACGTGGCTGATCATGCACTGATCACGAGCTGATCATACACTGATCACGTGACTGTGCATGCACTGATCACGTGGCTGATCATGCACTGATCACATGGCTGATCATGCACTGATCACCGGACTGATCATGCACTGATCACGTGGCTGATCATGCACTGATCACGAGGCTGATCATGCACTGATCACGTGGCTGATCATGCACTGATCACGTGACTGATCATGCACTGATCACGTGGCTGATCATGCACTGATCACGTGGCTGATCATGCACTGATCACGTGGCTGATCATGCACTGATCACGTGGCTGATCATGCACTGATCACCTGGCTGATCATGCACTGATCACGTGGCTGATCATGCACTGATCACGCGACTGATCATGCACTGATCACGCGGGCGATCATGCACTGATCACGGCTGATAATGCACTGATCACGTGGCTGATCATGCACTGATCACATGGCTGATCATGCACTGATCACTTGACTGATCATGCACTGATCACGTGGCTGAACATGCAATGATCACGTTGCTGATCATGCAATGTTCACGTGGTTGATCATGCACTGATCACGTGGCTAATCATGCACTGATCACGAATGATCATGCACTGATCACGTGGCTGATCATGCACTGATCACGTGGCTGATCATGCACTGATCACACACGACTGATGATCATGCACTGATCACGTGGCTGATCATGCACTGATCACGTGGCTGATCATGCACTGATCACGTGGCTGATCGCGCACTGATCACGTGGCTGATCATGCACTGATCACGCGGCTGATCATGCACTGATCACGTGGCTGATCATGCACTGATCACGTGGCTGATCATGCACTGATCACATGGCTGATCGCGCACTGATCACGTGGCTGATCATGCACTGATCACGTGGCATCACTGATCATGCACTGATCACATGGCTGATCATGCACTGATCACGTGACTGATCATGCACTGATCACGTGGCTGATCGCGCACTGATCACGTAACTGATCATGCACTGAATGGTGGCTGATCATGCACTGATCACATTGACTGATCATGCACTGATCACGTGGCTGATCATGCAATGATCACGAGCTGATCATGCACTGATCACGTGGCTGATCGCGCACTGATCACGTGGCTGATCATGCACTGATCTGCTCACGTGGCTGATCATGCACTGATCACGTGACTGATCATGCACTGATCACGTGATTGATCATGCACTGATCACGCAGCTTGATCATGCACTGATCACGTGACTGATCATGCACTGATCACGTGGCTGATCGCGCACTGATCACGTGGCTGATCATGCACTGATCACGTGGCTGATCATGCACTGATCACGTGGCTGATCATGCAATGATCACGCAGCTACCATGCACTGGTCACATGACTGATCATGCACTGATCACGTGACTGATCATGCACTGATCACGTGGCTCATCATGCACTATCACGTGGCTGATCATGCAATGATCATGTAGCTATCATGCACTCGTCACGTGACTGATCATACACTGATCAGGTGACTGATCATGCACTGATCACGTGGCTATCATGCGCACTGTTCACGTGGCTGATCATACACTGATCACCTGCCTGGTCATGCACAGATCACACGACTAATCGCGAACTGATCACGAGCGATCATGCACTGATCACCTGGCTGATCATGCACTGATCACGTGGCTATCATGCAATGATCACGTGGCTATCATGCACTGATCACTTGGCTGATCGCGCACTGATACGTGACTGAGCATGGACTGATCACATGACTATCATGTAGTGATCACGTGACTTAATAATGGTGACTGATCGCGCGCTGATCATGTTTGCTATCATACACTGATCATGTGCCTCTGGAGGCAATAAACAAAGAGCTGAGTAGGCACGAATCAAACAGTCAGCAGGCACAATCATGGAACTCAGCTGTGAGGAATCATGCTGCTCAGCTGGCACAATCGCAGCTGAGCAGGCAGGAATTACGCAGCACAGCTGGCAATTGTCAGGCAGATGACAGACAGGAATCACGCAGCTCAGCAGGCAAATGATCACGCAGATGAGCATGACAGTAATCACGGGCTGATCAGGCACTGATCACGTGATTGATCATGCACTGTCTTCTGGCTGATCATACACTGATCACGTGATTGATCACGCACTGATCGTGTTGACCATGCACTGATCACGTGGCTGATCATACACTGCTCACGAACTGATCATGCACTGATCACGCGGGCTATCATACATTGATCACGCGGCTGAACATGCACTGATCACGTGGCTGATCACACACCTGTCACGTGTCTGATCATGCAGTGATCACGTGGCGATGCGCACTGATCACGTGTCTGATCATACACTGCTCACGGGCTGATCATGCACACATCACGTGGCTATCATGCACTGCTCACGGGCTGCCATGCAATGATCACGAGCTACCATATACTGGTCACGGGACTCATTATGCACAGATCATGTAAATGATCATGCACTGTTCACGCGACTGATCATGTACTGATCACGCGATGATCATGCACTCATGCACCGATCACGGAATATCATGCACTGGTATCACGCACTGATCACGGCTGATCGCCACACGTATCACGCGATTGGATCATGCAATATGTCACGTGACTAATCATGAAGTTATCACGGCTATCCTGCACTGATCACGTGGATATGATGCGCTGATCACGAGGATAGATTACACACGGATTAGGTTCGATCATGCACTGATCACGTGGCTACCGCGCACTGAATACACATTGTGTACTTTACGTGCACTGATTAAGTGGCTGA
>NW_027219304.1:0-6357 GCF_027580195.1 Bos mutus
TCAGCCACCAACAGTCATGCTCCCGTCGCTGTGGTGCGTATCCAAATATCAGTGCGTCAAATCCGTGATCAGTGTTTATCACACGTGGCTTCATGCTCATCCGTGATAGGGGGTGCAGCTGCGTGATTACTTCTGCTCATCTGCGACTGCCAGCCTTCGATTCCTGCCTGTTCTGTGGCTTTTCCAGCTGTGCTGCGTAATTCCCCCTGCTCACTCTTGGTGTCCGTTGGCACTGATTTCACGCTGGTTCCAAAATTGTCCTGCGGCTGTTTGTTGTGCCCCCTCAGCTCTTTCTTTTTCCTTCCCCGGCCGTCGTGTTGTGAAACCCATCGCCCCGTCGTCACGATTCGCCCTTTCGGATCACCGTAGTCGTGATCGATGTCACCCTATCTGCCCCTCACCCCCTGTCGTGAAAATGCCACGTATCATTCGAAGGGGCCCCATCATGCGATACCGGTGATCTGCCCTTTTCCCCGTGAACTGTTCGCGATTGTGCGTGATCGGCGGCCAGGGGGTGAGCGGTTTGATCGCCATGTGGTGCGAAGCCCTGACATCGATCAGTCACCTGATGGGTGTTGTCAGTCATGCGGTATGAGCTGATCTTGCAATCAGCCCGTGAAATAGTGCCGTAACCCCTATCAAGGGGTCATACGTGTTGTGCATCGTCGTAATTTTAAAGACCAGGCCGTGATCGGTTTTCCGCCCGACCTGCGGCCAGTGTCGGATGATCAGCCCCGTGATCGTGCATTTCGTCGTATGATGCGTCAGCCCAGTCGTGCGATCAATTCGTCATCGTCCGTCAGTCCCGTGAGCGTCAGGTAACCTGTTTGCCATCAGCCCCGTGGGCAGTGCTTAGCCCTGTAAGGTGCAGATCGGGCACCTGATCGGGGCTGCATCCGGAAAAATTTAAAGTCACCTGATCGGGGCCGTCTTTGGATCAGTGCAGTCACTCCTGGAAGTGGTACTCGTGATCTTGCGTCGCCCGTGATCATGCGATCGCCGTGAACAGTTATGATCACCGGTTATCGGGGCGATCCCGTGACCGTTCAAAATTGTCCGTGATCGGCGCGCGACGCGTCTCGGGCGATATCGGTGTCGGGGTTTTAGCCACCATGGTTCCCGATTATCGGGATCTGTGCCGGCCGGGTGAAAAATGTATGATCAGACGTAATCAGGGCAAAGCCCGATCGTGCGTGTCAAGTGACCAGTCGTGAACGGGCAAGTGATCGGGGCGTGAGCCCGTGTCGTGCGGATCATCTGCGTGCATGATCAGTCATGACCTTCATGGTTTCCCCGTGATCAGTGCATGATCAGTCCCTGAACGTACAAGTCAGTCCATGAACAGTGCGATCATTTCGTGATCTGTGCGATCAATTCATACCGTATTGGTGCTACCTCTTTGCGACCAGCCACTGAGCGTTGGGGAGCCGGATGGGATAGTCCCTGATCGTCCGGGGCTGTCTGTGTCGGGCCGATAGCCCCGTGTCGTGGGGATCAATTCGTGATCGGAATTGTGTCGGGGCCGGCAGTCACGTACCCGTACCCACTCGTAATCATTGCGATCGCCCGCGGGGCGTCCCGGGCCCCCAGATCAGCAATCAGTCCGTGTCCTCTGATCGCTTGAACGTGCATGATTGTCCCTGTCAGTGCGCAATTGCTGATCGTGCATGATTCCGTACCATACATGGAGTCGTGATCATTTGATCAGCCCCGTGAGCATGCGCAAGCCCCTGTCAGTGCGAATTTGGGGGCGGGATGATCAGCCCTTGTCAGTGCAAAGACGTATAACGCGATCTGTACGATCGGTTGATATACATGTCAGTGACGTCATGTGATCGTGCATGATAAGGGGTGATCTGCTAAGTCTCGTATCTGTTGATCAACCCCCTGATCATGCCCCGCCAGGGAAAAAGTGTAAGCCGATGATCGGGGCATTATCATCCCTGATCGTGTATGATCAGCCCAATTCATAGGGAGCCAACGGTCAGTGCATGATCAGTTGATCGGTGTATGATCAGCCACGTGATCCAGTGCATCAGCCGTGATCGCGTGACCAGTCAGGCACGTGATCAGTGCACGATCAGCCCGCGTGATCGTGCATTTCAGCCACGTCAGTGCATGATGCCGTGATCACCATGATCAGCGCAATCAGTGCATGATCAGCCACGTGATTAGTGCATGATCAGCCACGTGATCAGTGCATGTGCGTCAGCCGCGTGATCAGTGCCAGTCAGCCACGTGATCGGTGCATGATCAGCCGCGTGATCAGTGCATGATCAGTCCCACGTGATCAGTGCATGACACAATCACGTGATCAGTGCATGATCAGCCCGTGATCAGTGATGATCAGCCATGTTATCAGGCATTATCGGTAACGTGATCAGTGCATGATGAGCCCCGTGATCAGTTCATGCCCTGCCTCGTGATCAGTGCATGATCAATAACGTGATCGTACGATCAGCGCGTGATGTGCGATAGTGCGTGATCAGTGTCTGATCAGCCGCGTGATCAGTGCATGATCAGAATCGTGATCAGTGCATTGATCAGCACGTGATCGTGCATGGTCAGCCGCGTGATCAGTGCATGATCAGTCGCGTGATCAGTGCATGATCAGTCGCGTGATCAGTGCATGATCAGCAGCGTGATCAGTGTATGATCAGCCGCGTGATCAGTGCATGATCAGCCGTGATCAGTGTGTATGATCAGCCACGTGATCAGTGCATGATCGATCACATCGTGATCAGCCACGTGATCAGTGCATGATCCATGTGATCAGTGCATGATCAGTCACGTGATCAGTGCATGATCAGCCACGTGATCAGTGCATGATCAGCCGCGTGATCAGTGCATGATCAGCCGTGATCAGTGCATCATCAGCCCGCGTGATCGGTGCATGATCAGCCGCGTGATCGGTGCATGATCAGCCGCGTGAGTCATCGTGATCAGATCAGTCACGTGATCAGTGCATGATCAGCCACGTGATCAGTGCATGATCAGCCACGTGATCAGTGCATGATCAGCCGCGTGATCAGTGTGACATGATCGGTGCAGCGCGTGATCAGTGCATGATCAGCCGCGTGATCAGTGCATTTTCACCCCACGTGATCAGTGCATGATTAGTCGCGTGATCAGTGCATGATCAGCCACGTGATCGGTGCATGATCAGCCACGTGATCAGTGCATGATCAGTCGCGTGATCGGTGCATGATCAGTCACGTAGTCAGTGCATGATCAGCCACGTGATCAGTGCATGATCAATCGCGTGATCGGTGCATGATCAGTCGCGTGATCGGTGCATGATCAGCCACGTGATCAGTGCATGATCAGCCCACGTGATCAGTGTATCGATCAGCCCACGTGATCAGTGCATGATCAGCCGCGTGATCGGTGCGCATGATCAGTCACGTGATCAGTGCATGATCAGCTTCGTGATCAGTGCATGATCAGCCACGTGATCAGTGCATGATCAGCCGCGTGATCAGTGCATGATCAGCCACGTGATCAGTGCATGATCAGCCCGTGATCAGTGCATGATCAGCACGTGATCAGTGCATGATCAGCCCCGTGATCAGTGCATGATCAGCCGCGTGATCAGTGCATGATCAGCCGCGTGATCAGTGCATGATCAGCCACGTGATCAGTGCATGATCAGCCGCGTGATCAGTGCATGATCAACCGTGATCAGTGATCAGTGCACGTGATGTGATGATCACCGTGATCAGTGCATGATCAGTCACGTGATCAGTGCATGATCAGCCCGTGATCAGTGCATGATCAGCCACGTGATCAGTGCATGATCAAGCCGATCGTGATCAGTGCATGATCAGTCACGTGATCAGTGCATGATCAGCCCGCGTGATCAGTGCATGATCAGCCCACGTGATCAGTGCATGATCAGCCCGCGTGATCAGTGCATGATCAGCCACGTGATCAGTGCATGATCAGCCGCGTGATCAGTGCATGATCAGGCGTGTGATCAGTGCATGATCAGCCGCGTGATCAGTGCATGATCAGCCGCGTGATCAGTGCGATCAGTCCGTGATCAGTGCATGATCAGCCACGTGATCAGTGCGCATGATCAGCGCGTGATCAGTGCATGATCAGCCACGTGATCAGTGCATGATCAGCCCGTGATCAGTGCATGATCAGCCGCCCGTGATCAGTGTATGATCAGCCGCGTGATCAGTGCATGATCAGCCACGTGATCAGTGCATGATCAGCCCGCGTGATCAGTGCATGATCAGCCCGTGATCAGTGCATGATCATCCCACGTGATCAGTGCATGATCAGCCGCGTGATCAGTGCATGATCAGCCACGTGATCAGTGCATGATCAGCTCGCGTGATCAGTGCATGATCAGCCACGTGATCAGTGCATGATCAGCCCGTGATCAGTGCATGATCGGCGTGATCACAGTGTGATCAGTGCATGATCGGCATGTGCGTGATCAGTGCATGATCAGCCACGTGATCAGTGCGCGTATCCGCGTCAGTGCAGCAGCCCGTGATCGGTGCATGATCAGCCCGCGTGATCAGTGCATGATCAGCCGCGTGATCAGTGCATGATCAGTCCGCGTGATCAGTGCATGATCAGCCGCGTGATCAGTGCATGATCAGCCACGTGATCAGTGCATGATCAGATCGCCGTGATCAGTGCATGATCAGGCCGCGTGATCAGTGCATGATCAGCCACGTGATCAGTGCATGATCAGCCGCGTGATCAGTGCATGATCAGCCACGTGATCAGTGCGCAGTCAGTGATCGTGATCGCGTGATCAGTGCATGATCAGTCGCGTGATCAGTGCATGATCAGCCACGTGATCAGTGCATGATCAGCCACGTGATCAGTGCATGATCAGCCACGTGATCAGTGCATGATCAGCCACGTGATCAGTGCATGATCAGCCACGTGATCAGTGCATGATCAGCCCGTGATCAGTGCATGATCAGCCGCGTGATCAGTGCATGATCAGTCGCGTGATCAGTGCATGATCAGTCGCGTGATCAGTGCATGATCAGTCGCGTGATCAGTGCATGATCAGCCGCGTGATCAGTGCATGATCAGCCACGTGATCAGTGCATGATCAGTCGCGTGATCAGTGCATGATCAGCCACGTGATCAGTGTATGATCAGCCGCGTGATCAGTGCATGATCAGCCACGTGATCAGTGCATGATCATCGCGTGATCAGTGCATGATCAGCCACGTGATCAGTGCATGATCAGCCACGTGATCAGTGCATGATCAGCCGCGTGATCAGTGCATGATCAGCCGCGTGATCAGTGCATGATCAGCCACGTGATCAGTGCATGATCAGCCGCGTGATCAGTGCATGATCAGCCCGTGATCGGTGCATGATCAGCCACGTGATCAGTGCATGATCAGCCGCGTGATCAGTGCATGATCAGCCGCGTGATCAGTGCATGATCAGCCACGTGATCAGTGCATGATCAGCCACGTGATCAGTGCATGATCAGCCCGCGTGATCAGTGCATGATCAGTCCGTGATCGGTGCATGATCATCGCGTGATCAGTGCATCATCATCCACGTGATCAGTGCATGATCAGTCCGCGTGATCAGTGCATGATCAGCCGCGTGATCAGTGCATGATCAGCCACGTGATCAGTGCATGATCAGTCACGTGATCAGTGCATGATCGATCACGTGTGATCGGTGCATGATCAGTCACGTGATCGGTGTATGATCAGCCACGTGATCAGTGCATGATCAGCCGCGTGATCAGTGCATGATCAGCCGCGTGATCAGTGCATGATCAGTCACGTGATCAGTGCGCGATCAGCCACGTGATCAGTGCATGATCCGCGTGATCAGTGCATGATCGGTCACGTGATCAGTGCATGATCAGCCACGTGATCGGTGCATGATCAGCCCGCGTGATCAGTGCATGATCAGCCACGTGATCAGTGCATGATCAGTCACGTGATCAGTGCATGATCAGCCACGTGATCAGTGCATGATCAGTCACGTGATCAGTGTGCATGATCAGCCACGTGATCAGTGCATGATCAGCCCGTGATCAGTGCATGATCAGCCACGTGATCAGTGCATGATCAGCCGCGTGATCGGTGCATGATCAGCCGCGTGATCAGTGCATGATCAGCCCGTGATCAGTGCATGTTCAGCCGCGTGATCAGTGCATGCAGTCGCGTGATATCCCGGTGCATGATGAGCCGTGATCAGTGCATCAGTCTTCGTGATCAGCGCGCAATGAACCACGTGATCGGTGCATGATGACGTAATCATCCAATAATTGGTGTCATCATCATCCCGTGATCAGTTGCATGTTCAGCCAGTGATCAGTGCATACAATTCCCTGATCCCGTGCATGCACAATCG
>NW_027219305.1:0-8140 GCF_027580195.1 Bos mutus
GCTCATCTGCCTGATACACTTGAGTCACTGACACCTGTCTGCTCATCTGCCTGATACTCGCTTAGTTGATTGCATGACACCTGCTTGCACATCTGTTGATACATCGCCAGTTGAGCTGCCAGCGACACCTGCCTGCTCATCTGCTCTGATACTCGCCAGCGGAGCTGACATCTGCACCTTGCCTGCTCATCTGCTCGATACCGCCTTAGCTGAGCCGCAAGGACACCTGCCTGCTCATCTGCCTGATAATCGCCAGCTGAGCTGCGCGACACCTGCCTGCTCATCTGCCTGATACTCACCTGTAGCTGAGCCGCTGTGGACACCTGCCTGCTCATCTGCCTGATACTGCCAGCCGGAGCCGCTGGGACACCTGCCTGCTCATCTGCCTGATACTCGCCAGCTGAGCTGCGCGTGACCTCTGCCTGCTCATCTGCCTGATACTTCTGCCAGCTGAGCTGCGCAACACCTGCCTGCTCATCTGCCGATTCGCCAGCTTCACGACACCTGCCTGCTCATCTGTCTCCATACTTCAGCTGCTGATGTGACACCTGCCTGCTCATCTGCCTGATAATCCCCAGCAGAGCCGTACGACACCAGCCTGTTTCATCTGCCTGATAATCGCCAGCTGAGCCGTACGACACCCGCTCCGTTCATCTGCCTGATAATCCCCAGCTGAGCCACGAGACACCCGCCTGCATCTGCCTGATACTGCAGCGTTGATACGGCGACACCTGCCTGCTCATCTGCTGACACCTGCCAGCTGAGCCCTGCGACACCTGCCTGCTCATCTGCTGATACTCGCCCATCGACACCTGCCTGCTCATCTGCCTGATACTCGCCAGCTGAGCCGCATGACACCTGCCTGCTCATCTGCCTGATACTCGCCAGCTGAGCTGAAGGACACCTGCCTGCTCATCTGCTTGATAATCGCCAGCTGAGCCGCGCGACACCTGCCTGCTCATCTGCCTGATACTCGCCAGCTGAGCTCGCGCGACACCTGCCTGCTCATCTGTCTGATAATCGCCAGCTGAGCCCCGCGACACCTGCCTGCTCATCTGCCTGATACTCGCCAGCTGAGTCAAGCGACACCTGCCTGCTCATCTGCCTGATACTCGCCAGCTGAGCCGCCGCGACACCTGCCTGCTCATCTGCCTGATACTCGCCAGCTGAGGCCACACGACACCTGTTCTGCTTCATCTGCCTGATACTCGCCACTTGAGAGGCTGACACCTGCCTGCTCATCTGCCTGATACTCGCCAGCTGAGCTCAAGGAGACACCTGCCTGCTCATCTGCCTGATACCGCCAGCTGAGCTGCGCGACACCTGCCTGCTCATCTGTTTCGATACTCGCCAGCTGAGCTGCATGACACCTGCCTGCTCATCTGCCTGATACTGCCATCTGAGCTGCCAAGACACCTTTTGTTTCATCTCGTTTGATACTCGCTTAGCGAGCTGGCATGATACCTGCCTGCTCATCTGCTTGATACTGCCAGCTGAGCTGCGGACACCTGCCTGCTCATCTGCCTGATATCGCTTAGTTGAGCCCCCTTTGATACCTGCCTGTTTCATCTGTTTGATATTCGCCAGTTGAGCCGCTGAGACCCCTGCCCGCTCATCTGCTGATAATCGCCAGTTGAGCTAATGCGACACCTGCCTGCTCATCTGTCTGATACTCAGCTGAGCTGCTGACACCTGCCTGCTCATCTGCCCGATATATCGCCAGCTGAGCCTTCGACACCTGCCTGCTCATCTGTTGATACTCCCAGCTGAGCCTTCGCGACACCTGCCTGCTCATCTCGTTTGATAATGCCAGCTGAGCTGGGCGCGACACCTGCCTGCTCATCTGCCTGATAATCTCGCCAGCTGAGCCTCGCGCGACACCTGCCTGCTCATGTGCCTGATACTCGCCAGCTGAGAGCCTGACACCTGCCTGCTCATCTGCTCTGAAAATCTCGCCAGTTGAGTCTCGCGACACCTGCCTGCTCATCTGCCTGATATTCGCCAGCTGAGCTGCGCGACACCTGCCTGTTCATCTGTCTGATAATCGCTTAGCTGAGCTCCGCTGACACCTGCCTGCCCATCTGTTTTGATACTTCGCCGCCAGCGGACTGCTAGCGACACCTGCCTGCTCATCTGCCTGATATCGCAGCTGAGCTGCTGACACCTGCCTGCTCATCTGCCTGATACTCGCTTAGCTGAGCTGCTTGGCGACACCTGCCTGCATCATCTGCCTGATACTCACGCCAGCTGAGCACGTGACACCTGCCTGCTCATCTGCCTGATACTCGCCAGCTGAGGTCGCGACACCTGCCTGCTCATCTGTTCTGATACTCGCCAGCTGAGCTGCGCGACACCTGCCTGCTCATCTGTTCGATAATCGCTTAGCTGAGCCGCGCTGACACCTGCCTGCTCATCTGCCTGATACTCGCTAGTTGAGCTGAGCTTTACGACACCTGCCTGCTCATCTGCCTGATACTTCGCCAGCTGAGCCGCCTGACACACCTGCCTGTTTATTCTGTCTGATAATCACCAGCTGAGCTGACACCTGCTGCCGCTCATCTGCCTGATAATGCTAGCTGAGCTCGCTGGACACTTGCCTGCTCATTCTGTTGATACTCGCCAGCTGAGTTGACATTCTGCCTGTTTATCTGCCTGATACTTCGCTTGTTAGCTGAGCTGCGCTGACACCTGCCTGCTGCTCATCGTTCCTGATACTTCGCCAGCTGAGCTGCCGACACTGCTGCCTGCTCATCTGCCTGATACTCGCCAGCTGAGCTGCGCTGACACCTGTCTGCTCATCTGCTCTGATACTGCCGCTGAGCTGCTCCGACACCTGCCTGCTCATCTGCCTGATACTGCTAGCTGAGCTGCTGACACCTGCCTGCTCATCTGCCTGATACTCGCCAGCCGGAGCCGACGCGCGACACCTGCCTGCTCATCTGCTCTGATACTCGCCAGCCGGAGCCATCGCGCTGACACCTGCCTGCTCATCTGCCTGATACTCGCCAGCGGAGACGTAAGACACCTGCCTGCTCATCTGCCTGATACTCGCCAGCTGAGCCTAGCGACACCTGCCTGCTCATCTGCCTGATACTCGCCAGCCGAGAGCTGCTGACACCTGCCTTCCGCTCATCTGCCTGATACTAGCTTAGCCGAGAGGCGCTGACACCTGCCTGCTCATCTGCCTGATAATCGCCAGCTGAGCTACAGCGACACCTGCCTGCTCATCTGCCTGATACTCGCTAGCTGAGCTTCACGTGACACCTGCCTGCTCATCTGCCTGATACTCGCCAGCTGAGCCACGCGTGATACCTGCCTGCTCATCTGCCTGATACTCGCCAGTGGAGCATCGTGACACCTGCCTGCTCATCTGCCTGATACTTCGCCAGCTGAGCCGCTACTAATTTCTGCCTGCTCATCTGCCTGATACTCGCCAGCTGGAGCTGACACCTGCCTGCTCATCTGCCTGATACCGCCAGCTGAGCCGCTCGACACCTGCCTGCTCATCTGCCTGGTACTCGCCAGCTGAGCCGCCATGGCCACCTGCCTTGCTCATCTGCCTGATAATCGCCAGCTGAGCCTGCTGACACCTGCCTGCTCATCTGCTTGATACTCGCCAGCTGAGTTACATGACACCTGCCTTTTCATCTGCCTGATACTCGCCAGCGGAGCCGATACACCTGCCTGCTCATCTGTTTGATACTCGCCAGCTGGAACCGCCGCCGACATCTGCCTGCACATCTGCCTGATACTCGCCAGTTGAGAGCACGACACCTGCCTGCTCATCTGCCTGATACTCGCCAGCTGAGCCCGGCGACACCTGCCTGCTCATCTGCTTGATAATCGCCAGCTGAGCCTCGATACTCCTGCCTGCTCATCTGCTTCATAATCTGCAGCTGACCTCGCGACACCTGCCTGCTCATCTGCCTGATACTCGCCAGCTGAGCCGCGCGACACCTGCCTGCTCATCTGTCTGATAATCGCCAGAGTGCGCTGACACCTGCCTGATCATCTGCCTGATAATCGCCAGCTGAGCCCAGCGACAACTGCCTGCTCATCTGCCTGATACTTCGCCAGCTGAGCCGCGCGACACGCTGCCTGGTCATCTGCTCTGATAATCGCCAGCTGAGCCGCTGGACACCTGCCCGCTCATCTGCCTGATACTCGCCAGTGGGAGCTGCTGCGACACCTGCCTGCTCATCTGCTCCGATACTCGCCAGCTGAGAGCTGCGACACCTGCCTGCTCATCTGTCTGATACTTCGCCAGCTGAGCTGCCATGCGACACCTGCCTGCTCATCTGTTTGATACTGCCATCTGAGCCATGCCGACACCTGTCTGCTCATTCTGATACTGCCAGCTGAGCTGCTCGGCGACACCTGCCTGCTCATCTGCTCTGATAATCGCCAGCTGAGCCCTCGCTGACACCTGCCTGCTCATCTGCCTGATATCGCCAGCTGAGCCGCGCTGACACCTGCCTGCTCATCTGCCTGATACTCGCCAGCTGAGCCTGGACGACACCTGCCTGCTCATCTGCCTGATACTCGCCAGGTGGGCCGCGGATGACACCTGCCTGCTCATCTGTCTGATATTCGCCAGCTGAGCCATGACACCTGCCTGCTCATCTGTTTGATAATCTGCCAGCTGAGCTTGGCGCGACACCTGCTCGCTCATCATCTGCCTGATACTCGCCAGCTGAGCTGCCGCGACACCTGCTCCGCTCATCTGCCCGATACTCGCCAGCTGAGCCGGACGACACCTGCTCTGCCGCTCATCTGCCTGATATTTTCGCTTAGCTTGAGTTACAAGGACAACTGCCTGCTCATCTGTTTGATAATCGCCAGCTGAGCCGCAAGCGACACCTGCCCTGCTCATCTGCTTGATATTCCCGCCAGCTGAGCTGGCGACACCTGCCTGCTCATCTGCCTGATAATCGCCAGCTGGAGCCTTAGCGACACCTGCCTGCTCATCTGTCTGATAATCGCCAGCTGAGCTGCTGCGACACCTGCCTGCTCATCTGTTCGATACTCGCCAGCTGAGCGACACCTGCCTGCTCATCTGCCTGATACTCGCCAGCTGAGCCGCTGACACCTGCCTGCTCATCTGATCATCTGCTGATACTTCTGATTAGCTGAGCTGGCGACACCTGCCTGCTCATCTGCCTGATACTCGCTAGCTGAGCCGCGCGACACCTGCCTGCTCATCTGCCTGATACTCGCCAGCTGAGCTGCGCGACACTTGCCTGCTCATCTGCTCCGATACTCGCCAGCTGAGCCCCTGACACCTGCCTGCTTCATCTGCTCGATAATCGCCAGCTGAGCCACGCTGACACCTGCCTGCTCATTTGCCTGATACTCGCCAGCTGAGCTGCGCGACACCTGCATGCTCATCTGTTCTGATACTTCGCCAGCTGAGCTGCTGACACCTGCCTGCTCATTCGCCCGATAATCACCAGCTGAGCCACGCGACACCTGCCTGCTCATCTGCCTGATACTCGCCAGCTGAGCCGCGTGCGACACCTGCCTGCTCATCTGTTTGATACCGCCAGCTGGAGCCTGCTGACACCTGCCCGCTCATCTGCCTGATACTCGCCAGCTGAGCCCCGCGACACCTGCCTGCTCATCTGTCTGATATCGCCAGCTGAGCCCTGCGACACCTGCCTGTTCATCTGCCTGATACTCGCCAGCTGAGCTCGCGACACCTGCCTGCTCATCTGCTCTGATACTCACCAGCTGAGAGCCGCGACACCTGCCTGCTCATCTGCCTGATATTCGCCAGCTGAGCTGAGCTTTCGACACCTGCCTGCTCATCTGCCTGATAATCTGCAGCTGAGCCTCGGGACACCTGCCTGCTCATCTGCCTGATAATCGCCATGGAGCCCAGAGACACCTGCCTGCTCATCTGCCTGATACTCCGCCAGGTGAGCTCCGCGACACCTGCTCGTTCATCTGCCCGATAATCGCCAGTTGAGCCCCGGGACACCTGCCTGCTCATCTGCCTGATACTCACCAGCTGAGCCCAGCGACACCTGCTCCTGCTCATCTGCCCGATACTCGCCAGCTGAGCCACGCGACACCTGCCTGCTCATCTGCCTGATAATCGCCAGAGAGCTTACGTGGACACTGCCTTTTTGCCTGCTCATCTGTTTGATACTCCAGCTGAGCTCGGACACCTGCCTGCTCATCTGCGCCTGATAATCGCCAGCTGAGCTTTCGCGACACCTGCCTGCTCATCTGTCTGATAATCGCCAGCTGAGCTGCTGCGACACCTGCCTGCTCATCTGCCTGATAATCGCCAGCTGAGTCCTACGACACCTGCCTGCTCATCTGCCTGATACTCGCCAGCTGAGCTGCTGACACCTGCCTGCTCATCTGTTCGATACTCGCCAGCTGAGCCTGCGACACCTGCCTGCTCATCTGTCTGATAATCGCCAGCTGAGCCGCGCGACACCTGCCTGCTCATCTGCTCTGATACTCGCCAGCTGAGCCTAGTAAAGCGACACCTGCCTGTTCATCTGCCTGATACTAACTAGCTGAGCTGGGCGACACCTGCCTGCTCATTCGCCTGATACTCGCCAGCTGAGCTGGCGCGCACACCTGCGCGTTCATCTGCCTGATACTTCGCCAGCTGAGCCGCTGACACCTGCTCTGGATCATCTGCCTGATAATCGCTAGTTGAGTCTCTGACACCTGCCTGCTTTCATCTGCTGATACTAGCCAGCTGAGCTCGCGACACCTGCCTGCTCATCTGTCTGATACTCGCCAGCTGAGCCGCTGAGAACCTGCCTGCTCATCTGCCTGATACTCGCCAGCTGAGCTGGGCGACACCTGCCTGCTCATCTGCTCCGATAATCGCCAGCTGAGCTGCGCGACACCTGCCTTTCATCTGCCTGACTGATACTTCGCCAGCTGATAGCGACACCTGTCTGCTCATCTGCCTGATACTCGCCAGCTGAGCCGCCGCTGACACCTGCCTGCTCATCTGACTGATAATCGCCAGCTGAGTCTATGGACACCTGCCTGTTCATCTGCCTGATACTTAGCTGAGCCGAGCGACATCGACACCTGTCTGCTCATCTGTCTGATAATCGCCAGCTGAGTCGCTGACACCTGCCTGCTCATCTGCCTGATACTCGGGCCAGCTGAGCCACGCTGACACCTGCCTGCTCATCTGCCTGATACTCGCCAGCTGAGCTGGCGACGACTCTGCCTGCTCATCTGCCTGATACTCGCCAGCTGAGCTGGAGCGCGACACCTGCCTGCCATCTGCCTGATACTTCGCCAACTGAGCTGCTGCGACACCTGCCTGCTCATCATCTCGATGATAATCGCCAGCTGAGCTGCTGTGACACCTGCCTGCTCATCTGCCTGATACTCGCCAGCTGAGCCGAATGACACCTGCCCGCTCATCTGCCTGATAGACCGCCAGCTGAGCTAAGGACACCTGCCTGCTCATCTGCCTGATAATCGCCAGCTGAGCTGCATGACACCTGCCTGCTCATCTGCCTGATAATCACAGTTGATCCGCGGCGACACCTGCCTGTTCATCTGCTTGTTCGCCAGCTGAGCTGCTGACACCTGCCTGCTCATCTGTTGATACTCGCTTAGCTGAGCTACTGGATACCTGCTTTTCCGTTTATCTGCCTGATACTCACCAGCTGAGAGCTGCTGACACCTGCCAGCTCATCTGCTGATATTCGCCAGCTGAGCTGCGCGACACCTGCCTGCTCATCTGCTTGATAATCGCCAGCTGAGCTGGCGACACCTGCCTGCTCATCTGCCTGATACTCGCCAGCTGAGCTGTGGGACACCTGCCTGCTCATCTGCCTGATACTCCAGTGGAGAGGCGCGACACCTGCCTGCCATCTGCCTGATACTCGACAGCTGAGCCACGCTGACACCTGCCTGCACATCTGCCTGATACTCGCCAGCTGAGCTGGCGTGGACACCTGCCTGCTCATCTGCCTGATACTTCGCCAGCTGGAGCTGAGGACAATCCGCCTGCTCATCTGCCTGATATTTGCCAGCTGAGCCGCGCGACACCTGCCTGCTCATCTGCCTGATACCGCCAGCTGAGATCGCCAGCTGAGCTGCTGCGACACTTGCCTGCTCATTGCCTGATACTCGCCAGCTGAGCTGCTGC
>NW_027219306.1:0-9164 GCF_027580195.1 Bos mutus
GTGCATCATCAATCACGTGATCACTGTATGATCAGCCACGTCATCTGTGCATGTGCAGTCACGTGATCAGTGCATGATAGCCAAGTGATAAATGCATGATATACATTTGATCATTGCCTACAGTTACATGATCAGTGCATGCGCAGTCACGTGATCAGTGCATGATTTCCACGTGATCATCGGATGTTCAGTAACATGATCAGCAACATTCAGACACGTGATCACAGTATGCTCAGTCACGTGATCAGTTACTGATCACCCACGTGATCAGTGTATGATCATCCTCGACATCAGTGCATGTGCAGTCACTTGATCAGTGCATGATAGCCACGTGATCAGTGCATGATCAGTCACGTCTTCAGTGTGTGATCAGTCACGTGATCAGTGCATGATCAGCTGCATGATCAGTGCATGATAGGTAGGTGATCAGTGCATGATCACTCAGGTGTTCAATGTATGATTAGCCACGTGATCAGTGCCTGATAGCCATGTGATTAGTGCATGATCAGTCACGTGAGCAGTGTATGATCAACCACGTGATCAATGCATGCTAGCCACCAGATCAGTTCATAATCAGTCACGTGATCAGTGCATGATCTGTCACGTGATCAGTGTATCCTCAGCCACGTGATCAGTGAATTTTTGCCATGTGATCAGTGCATGATCAGCCACATAATCAGTGCATGATAGCCACCTGACAAGTGCATGATCAGCAACATGATTAGTGCATGATCAGCCACATGATCAGTGCATCATCAATCACGTGATCACTGTATGATCAGCCACGTCATCTGTGCATGTGCAGTCACGTGATCAGTGCAAGATCAGACACGAGATCAGTGCATGCACAGTTACGTGATCAGTGAATGATCAGCTTCGTGATCAGTGCATAATCAGACGCGTGGGCAGTTCATGATCAAGCACTTGATCAGAGCATGATCAGTCATGTGATCAGTGTATGGTCAGCCATGTGATCAGTGCATGATGGCTACGTGATCAGTGCATGATCAGGCACGTGAAGAGTCCATGATCAGTCACGTGACCAGTGTATTTTAGCAAGTTACCACTGCATGATCAGCCACGTGATCAGTGCATGCACAGTCACGTGATCAGTGTATGACCAGCCATGTTTTCAGTGCATGATCCGCAACGTGATTAGTGCATGATGAGCCACGTGATCAGTGTATGATCAGCCACGTAATCAGTGCATGATCAGCCACGTGATCAGTGCATGATCAGGCTCGTGATCAGTGCATGATCAGGCTCGTGATCAGTGCATGATCAGTCACGTGATCAGTGTATGATCAGCCACGTGATCAGTGCATGCACAGTCACATGATCAGTGTATTATCAGCCAAATGATCAGTGCATGATCAGGTACGTTATCAGTGCATGATCAGACACGTGATAGGGCATGATCAGCCACGTGTTCAGTGCCTACACAGTCACGGGATCAATGTATGATCAGCCCCGTGATCAGTGCTTGATCAGCCACGTGATCAGTGCATGATCAGGCGCGTGAAAGTGCATGATCAGTCACGTGATCAGTGTATGATAGCCCGCGGTATCAGTGCATGATCAGCCATGTTATCAGCGCATGAACTCCCACGTGATCAGTGCATGCAGAGTCACGTGACCAGTATAAGCTCAGCTTTGTGATCAGTGCATGATCAGCCACGTGATCAGTGCAAGATCAGGCACGAGATGAGTGCATGCACTGTTACGTGATCAGTGTATGATCAGCTTCGTGATCAGTGCATATTCAGCCACGTGATCAGGGCATGATCAGCCAAGTGATCAGTGCATGCACAGTCCCGTGGTCAGTGTATTATCAGCCCGTGATCAGTGTGATCACACGTGCATATTCAGTGCCACGTGATCAGGGCATGTTCAGGCTCGTGATCAGTGTATTATCAGCCACGTGATCAGTTCATTATCAGCCACGTGATCAGTGCATGATCAGCCACGTTATCAGTGCATGCACAGTCCCGTGATCATTGTATAATCAGCTTCCTGATCAGTGCATGATCAGCCATGTGTTCAGTGCATGATCAGGCACATGATCAGTGCATGATCAGTCACGTGATCAGTGTATGATCAGAAACGTGATAAGTGCATTATCAGCCAATTGATCAGTGCATGATCAGGCACATGATCAGTGCAGGATCAGCCACGTGATCAGTGCATGATCAGACACGTGATCAGTGCATGGCCAGTCACGTGATCAGTGAATGTCAGCCACGTGAAGAGTGTATGATCAGCCCGTGATCAGTGCATTATCCATAGCGTGATCAGTGCATGATCAGCCACGTGATCAGTTCATGATCAGTCGCGTGATAAGTGTATGATCAGTCCGTGATCAGTGCATGATCAGCCACGTGATCAGTGTGCATGATCAGGCACGTGATCAGTGCATGATCAGTCGCGTGATCAGTGCATGATCAGCCACGTGATCAGTGCATGATCAGGCGTGATCAGTGCACGTGATCTGTCAGTGCATGATCAGCCACGTGATCAGATCATGAGTGCGTGATCAGTGCATGATCAGCCGCGTGATCAGTGCATGATCAGCCAAGTGATCAGTGCATGATCAGTCCGTGGTCAGTGCATGATCAGCCGCGTGATCAGTGCATATTCAGCCACGTGATCAGTGCATGATCAGCCGCGTGATCAGTGAATGATCAGTGCGTGATCAGTGCATGATCAGCCGCGTGATCAGTGACTGATCAGCCACGTGATCAGTATATGATCAGCCGTTTGATCAGTGCATGATCATCCCGCGTGATCAGTGCATGATCAGTCGCGTGATCAGTGCCTGCAGTCACGTGATCAGTATAATGATCAGCCGTGATCAGTGTATGATCAGCCACGTGATCAGTGCATGATCAGCCGCGTGATCAGTGTATGATCAGCCGCGTGATCAGTGCATGATCCGCAGCGTGATCAGTGCATGATCAGCCACGTGATCAGTGTATGATCAGCCACGTGATCAGTGCATGATCAGTCACGTGATCAGTGCATGATCAGCCGCGTGATCAGTGCATGATCAGCCACGTGATCAGTGCATGATCAGCCGCGTGATCAGTCGTGATCAGTGCCACGTGTTCAGTGTCATGATCAGGCACGTGATCAGTGCATGATCAGTCGTGATCAGTGTGCGTGATCAGCCACGTGATCAGTGCATGATCAGTCACGTGATCAGTGCATGATCAGCCGCGTGATCAGTGCATGATCAGTCGCGTGATCAGTGCATGATCAGCCCGTGATCAGTGCATGATCAGCCGCGTGATCAGTGCATGATCAGCCGCGTGATCAGTGCATGATCAGCCACGTGATCAGTGCATGATCAGCCACGTGATCAGTGCATGATCAGCCACGTGATCAGTGCATGATCAGCCGCGTGATCGTGATCAGTGCATGATCAGCCACGTGATCAGTGCATGATCAGCCACGTGATCAGTGCATGATCAGCCACGTGATCAGTGCATGATCAGCCGCGTGATCAGTGCATGATCAGCCCGTGATCGTGATCAGTCGTGCATGATCATGATCGCGTGATCAGTGCATGATCAGCCACGTGATCAGTGCATGATCAGCCACGTGATCAGTGCATGATCACCCGCGTGATCAGTGCATGATCGTCACGTGATCAGATCATGATGCCACGTGATCAGTGCATGATCAATCACGTGATCAGTGCATGATCAGCCGCGTGATCAGTGCATGATCAGCCACGTGATCAGTGCATGATCAGCCACGTGATCAGTGCATGATCAGTCGCGTGATCAGTGCATGATCAGCCACGTGATCAGTGCATGATCAGCCACGTGATCAGTGCATGATCAGTGATCAGTGCGTGATCAGTGCATGATCAGTCAGTCGTGATCAGTGCATGATCAGCCGCGTGATCAGTGCATGATCAGCCACGTGATCAGTGCATGATCAGCCACGTGATCAGTGCATGATCAGCCGCGTGATGATCAGTGCATGATCAGCCGCGTGATCAGTGCATGATCAGTCACGTGATCAGTGCATGATCAGTCACGTGATCAGTGCATGATCAGCCACGTGATCAGTGCATGATCAGCCGCGTGATCAGTGCATGATCAGCCACGTGATCAGTGCATGATCAGCCACGTGATCAGTGCATGATCAGTCACGCGTGATCAGTGCATGATCAGCCACGTGATCAGTGCATGATCAGTCACGTGATCAGTGCATGATCAGCGCGTGATCAGTGCATGATCAGTCACGTGATCAGTGCATGATCAGCCACGTGATCGCGTGATCAGTGCATGATCAGTGCGTGATCAGTGTGCATGATCAGCCACGTGATCAGTGCATGATCAGCCACGTGATCAGTGCATGATCAGCCCGCGTGATCAGTGCATGATCATGCGTGATCAGTGCATGATCAGCCACGTGATCAGTCAGTATGATCAGCCACGTGATCAGTGCATGATCAGCCGCGTGATCAGTGTGCATGATCAGCCACGTGATCAGTGCATGATCAGCCGCGTGATCAGTGCATGATCAGCCGCGTGATCAGTGCATGATCAGTCACGTGATCAGTGCATGATCAGCCGCGTGATCAGTGCATGATCAGCCGCGTGATCAGTGCATGATCAGCCCCGTGATCAGTGCATGATCAGTGCGTGATCAGTGCATGATCAGCCCGCGTGATCAGTGCATGATCAGCCGCGTGATCAGTGCATGATCAGCCCGCGTGATCAGTGCATGATCAGCCCGCGTGATCAGTGCATGATCAGCCACGTGATCAGTGCATGATCAGCCACGTGATCAGTGCATGATCAGCCACGTGATCAGTGCGTGCATGATCGTGATCGTGATCATGATCATGCAGTGCGTCATGCGTGCATGATCAGTGCGTGATCAGTGCGTGATCAGTGCGTGATCAGTGCACGTGATCAGTGCGTGATCAGTGCGTGATCAGTGCGTGATCAGTGCCGTGTCATCGTGATCAGTGCATGATCAGTTGCGCGTGATCAGTGCATGATCAGCCGCGTGATCAGTGCATGATCAGCCGCGTGATCAGTGCATGATCAGCCACGTGATCAGTGCATGATCAGCCACGTGATCAGTGCATGATCAGCCACGTGATCAGTGCATGATCAGCCGCGTGATCAGTGCATGATCAGCCACGTGATCAGTGCATGATCAGCCCGCGTGATCAGTGCATGATCAGTCGCGTGATCAGTGCATGATCAGTCAGCCACGTGATCAGTGCATGATCAGCCGCGTGATCAGTGCATGATCAGCCACGTGATCAGTGCATGATCAGCCACGTGATCAGTGCATGATCAGCCGTGATCAGTGCATGATCGTGATCAGTGCGTGATCAGTGCATGATCAGATCAGCCACGTGATCAGTGTGCATGATCAGCCACGTGATCAGTGCATGATCAGCCCGCGTGATCAGTGCATGATCAGCCACGTGATCAGTGCATGATCAGCCACGTGATCAGTGCATGATCAGCCACGTGATCAGTGCATGATCAGCCCGTGATCAGTGCATGATCAGCCACGTGATCAGTGCATGATCAGTCCGCGTGATCAGTGCATGATCAGCCACGTGATCAGTGCATGATCAGCCGCGTGATCAGTGCATGATCAGCCCGTGTGATCAGTGATCAGCCACGTGATCAGTGCATGATCAGCCGTGATCAGTGCATGATCAGCCACGTGATCAGTGCATGATCAGCCGCGTGATCAGTGCATGATCAGTGCGCGTGATCAGTGCATGATCAGCCGCGTGATCAGTGCATGATCAGCCACGCGTGATCAGTGCATGATCAGCCACGTGATCAGTGCATGATCAGCCACGTGATCAGTGCATGTGATCGTGTGCATGATCAGCCGCGTGATCAGTGCATGATGATCACGTGATCAGTGCATGATCAGCCACGTGATCAGTGCATGATCAGTCACGTGATCAGTGTGCATGATCGTGTGATCAGTGCGTGATCAGTGCGTCATCAGTGCACGTGATCAGCCATGATCGTGATCAGTGCATGATCAGCCACGTGATCAGTGCATGATCAGCCGCGTGATCAGTGCATGATCAGCCACGTGATCAGTGCATGATCAGCCACGTGATCAGTGCATGATCAGTCAGCCGTGATCAGTGCATGATCAGCCGCGTGATCAGTGCATGATCAGTCACGTGATCAGTGCATGATCAGCCGCGTGATCAGTGCATGATCAGCCACGTGATCAGTGCATGATCAGCCACGTGATCAGTGCATGATCAGCCACGTGATCAGTGCATGATCAGCCCGCGTGATCAGTGCATGATCAGCCACGTGATCAGTGCATGATCAGCCGCGTGATCAGTGCATGATCAGTCCGTGATCAGTGCATGATCAGTGCGTGATCAGTGCATGATCAGCCACGTGATCAGTGCATGATCAGCCACGTGATCAGTGCATGATCAGCCGCGTGATCAGTGCATGATCAGCCGCGTGATCAGTGCATGATCAGCCACGTGATCAGTGCATGATCAGCCCACTCAGTGCATGATCAGTCGCGTGATCAGTGCATGATCAGCCACGTGATCAGTGCATGATCAGCTGCGTGATCAGTGCATGATCAGCCGCGTGATCAGTGCATGATCAGGCCCGTGATCAGTGCATGATCAGCCACGTGATCAGTGCATGATCAGCCACGTGATCAGTGCATGATCAGCCGCGTGATCAGTGCATGTGATCAGTGCATGATCAGTGCGTGATCAGTGCATGATCAGCCGTGATCAGTGCATGATCAGCCGCGTGATCAGTGCATGATCAGCCGCGTGATCAGTGCATGATCAGCCACGTGATCAGTGCATGATCAGTCACGTGATCAGTGCATGATCAGCCACGTGATCAGTGCATGATCAGCCACGTGATCAGTGCATGATCAGCCCGCGTGATCAGTGCATGATCAGCCACGTGATCAGTGCATGATCAGTCGCGTGATCAGTGCATGATCAGCCACGTGATCAGTGCATGATCAGCCACGTGATCAGTGCATGATCAGTGCGTGATCAGTGCATGATCAGCCGCGTGATCAGTGCATGATCAGTCACGTGATCAGTGCATGATCAGCCACGTGATCAGTGCATGATCAGTGCGTGATCAGTGCATGATCAGTCCCGTGATCAGTGCATGATCAGTGCGTGATCAGTGCATGATCAGCCCGTGATCAGTGCATGATCAGCCACGTGATCAGTGCATGATCAGCCACGTGATCAGTGCATGCAGTCACGTGATCAGTGCATGATCAGCTTCGTGATCAGTGCATGATCAGCCACGTGATCAGTGCATGATCAGCCGCGTGATCAGTGCATGATCAGCCGCGTGATCAGTGCATGATCAGCCACGTGATCAGTGCATGATCAGCCGCGTGATCAGTGCATGATCAGCCGCGTGATCAGTGCATGATCAGTCACGTGATCAGTGCATGATCAGTCACGTGATCAGTGCATGATCAGCCACGTGATCAGTGCATGATCAGTCACGTGATCAGTGCATGATCAGTCGCGTGATCAGTGCATGATCAGCCGCGTGATCAGTGCATGATCAGCCGTGATCAGTGCATGATCAGTCACGTGATCAGTGCATGATCAGTCACGTGATCAGTGCATGTGCGTGATCAGTGCATGATCAGCCGCGTGATCAGTGTGCATGATCAGCCACGTGATCAGTGCATGATCATCAGCGTGATCAGTGTGCATGATCATCCACGTGATCAGTGCATGATCAGCCGCGTGATCAGTGCATGATCAGTCACGTGATCAGTGCATGATCAGCCACGTGATCAGTGCATGATCAGTGCGTGATCAGTGCATGATCATCACGTGATCAGTGATGATCAGCGCGTGATCAGTGCATGATCAGCGGCGTGATCAGTGCATGATCAGTCGCGTGATCAGTGCATGATCAGTGCGTGATCAGTGTATGCGTGATCAGTTGCATGGTAATCGGCCGTGATCAGTGCATGATCAGCCGCGTGATCAGTGCATGATCAGCCACGCGTGATCAGTGCATGATCAGCCACGTGATCAGTGCATGATCACCCACGTGATCAGTGCATGATCAGTCACGTGATCAGTGAATGATCAGCCACGTGATCAGTGCATGATCAGCCACGTGATCAGTGTGCCACGTGATCAGTGCGTGATCAGCCGTGATCGGTGTATGATCAGCCATGTGATCAGTGATCAGTGCGTGATCAGTGATGATCAGTGCGTGATCAGTGCATGATCCATGTGATCAGTGCATGATCACGTGAGTGCATGATCAGGCCGCGTGATCAGTGTATGATCAGCCACGTGATCAGTTCATGATCAGCCACGTGATCAGTGCATGATCAGCCACGTGATCAGTGCATGATCAGTCGCGTGATCAGTGTATAATCAGCCACGTGATCAGTGCATGATCATCCACGTGATCAGTGCATGATCAGGCATTTGATCAGTGCATGATCAGTCACGTGATCAGTGCATGATCAGCCACGTGATCAGTGCATGATCAGTCGCGTGATCAGTGCATGACCAGTCACGTGATCAGTGCATGTTCAGCCACGTGATCAGTGCATGATCAGGCGCGTGATCAGTGTGATGAGTGCGTGATCAGTGTATGATCAGCCACGTGATCAGTGCATGATTGCCATGTGATCAGTGCAGTGCATGATCAGCCGCGTAATCAGTGTATGATCAGCCACGTGATCAGTGCATGCACAGTCACATGATCAGTGTATTATCAGCCAAATGATCAGTGTGTATGATCAGGTGCGTGATCAGTGCATGATCAGACGCGTGATAGGGCATGATAAGCCCGCGTGATCGGTGCATGATCCGCAGCGTGATCAGTGCATGATCAGCCACGTGTTCAGTGCATACACAGTCATGGGATCAATGTATGATCAGCCGTGATCAGTGCTTGATCAGCCACGTGATCAGTGCATGATCAGGCGCGTGAAAGTGCATGATCAGTCGCGTGATCAGTGTATGATAGCCCGCGGTATCAGGGCATGATCAGCCATGTTATCAGCGCATGAACTCCCGCGTGATCAGTGCATGCAGAGTCGCGTGATCAGTATAAGCTCAGCTTTGTGATCAGTGCACCGCGTGATCACTGCAAGATCAGGCGCGAGATCAGTGC
>NW_027219307.1:0-2593 GCF_027580195.1 Bos mutus
ATTCTCAAATGTCCCTAGCCATGCTCCTACCCTGGATCATTGGGCTTCCCGGTGTGGGCGAACAGACCTCAGGGCTGATACTCAAAGAGCTGAGCAGACACGAACCACAATCGGCATAAGCATGGGCTCAGCGTGCGATCTGCTGCTCAGCTGCGAATAACCGCTGACCAGGCAGATCACGGCGCTAGTGCATTCAAGAGATGGGCGGATCCCCTAGCTCGGAGCGCAATCCGATCGTAAGTGGTGCAAACATGTCTGAAGTTTGATTGGTCTTCGCGTAAACCAAGCTACTCAGTCTCTTTCTCGACATTTTCCTACTGGCTCTCCTCATCTATTCTTCTTGCATCTCTGTGCTATAAATAGTCGCCTCAGGCCATCTCCTTGAATACCTGGATCAGTTGGGGCTGGTCCCGCGGCAGGTAGCGACGAACAGGGACCTCAGGAGGCGATACTCAAGAGCTGAGCACGAACCACGCAATCAGCAGGCAATAAGCATGTGGAGCTCAGCGCGGAGCTCAGCTGCTGGCAATAATCACCGCGTGCTGCTCAGCTCAGCCCAATCAAGCAGTGACCAGGCAGGAATCAGCTCAGCTGGCAATTGTCAAGCAGATGAGCCGCGGGAATCACGCAGCTCAGCAGGCAGATGAGCCGTGACTCTGCAGGCACTGATCACGTGGCTGATCAGAGTCAGATCACGTGACTGAGCCTGCACTGATCACGTGGCTATCATGCACTGATGGCGTGACTGCGCATCTTTGATGACGTGGCTGATCAGGCGCTGGCGGTGATCACGTGGCTGGTGTTCACTGAAGACCCCAGCTTACTAATTATGCCTGGGCTGCTAAGACCACTCGAGAAGGTGTCTAGGAGTAGGCGCTTCCCCCGCCATTTGAAGGGCGCCTGCGACCTAAGTAAGTGGTACAAACTTCTTGTCTTGAAGTTTGGTGGTCTTCAGCGTAAACCAAATACTCAGTCTCTTTTCTCCACCCGGATTTTCCTGCTTGGCTCTCCTCATACTCTTCTTCTTGACATCTCACAGTTAGCATATAAATAGTCGCTTCGGCCATCCTTCGAATACCACCGGATCGGTTGGTCCCCCGACAGGTGGCGACGGGCAGGGACCTCAGGAGGCGATACTCAAGAGCTGAGCAGACCACGAACCACGCAATCAGCAGGCAATAAAGCATGGAGCTCAGCGACCGATCACGTACTGCTCAGCTGGCAATAATCAAGCACGTGACCAGGCAGGAATCACGAAGCTCAGCTGGCAATTTGTCATGCCAGGTGGCTGATCAGGAACTGACCACCTGACTGCGCATGCGGTGATCACGTGGCTGGTCGTTCTGGCTGATCGCGTGTTTATCATACGGTGATCACGTGACTGAGAGGCGCTGATCCGTGACTGTGCCGTCGGTGATCACGTGGCTGAGCAGGCACTGATATGGTGATGAGCATGCACTGATCATGAGCGGGGGGGGCATTCCACTCTGGACAAGGTCATGAGGAAGGAGGCTCGGCATACATGGAAATGCGGGATCGAGCCTCAGGAGTCCACCGGATATTCTCGAGCATCTCCCCCAAAAAACCAGAGTCTGCCTACTGTATTTGCTTTGTGCTCTCACCTCTGATTTCACTGGGGCTGTCCCCACCACCATCTCACTCTCTCTGTCAAAGAGTTAACACAGCTCAATTCATCAGTTCCTTGTCATTCTTCCCTTTACCTTCCAGCTGAGTCTCCATCTGGGCCTGGACCCCCACGCTTACTAATTATGCCTGGGCTGCTAAGACCCACTCGAGAAGGTGTCTGGGTGAGGCACCTTTCGCTATTCGAGAGGCGCCTGCGGCCCTCGTAAGTGGTGCAAACTTCTTGTCTTGAAGTTTGATTGGTCTTCGCGTAAACCAAGCTACTCAGTCTCTTTTCTCCACAATTTTCCTACTGGGCTCTCCTCATACTATTCTTCTTGACATCTCTGATTAGCATATAAATAGTCGCCTGGGCCATCTCTCCTTGAATACCTGGATCAGTTGGGGCTGGTCGGCGGAGTGGCGACGAACAGGGACCTCAGGGCGATACTCAAAGGCTGAGCAGACCGCGAACCACGCGCGGCGTCGGTGACTGACAAGCTGATCATGGGACTGTGCTTCGCACTGATCAGGTGGCCCCGATCGAGACTGACCGCCTGACTGCGCGGCGCAGTGATCCGTGGCTGGTCGTTCACTGATCGCGTCATTTATCATCACGGTGATCAACGTGACAGGGGCGGCCCGATCACGTGACTGTGCGCGTCAGTGATCACGTGGCTGAGCAATACTGATATAAGTGACTGAGCATGCACTGATCATGTGCGGAGCTGGGAGGCATTCCACTCTGGACAAGGTCATGGGAAGGAGGCTCGGCATACATCAAATGTGGGATCGAGCCTCAGAGTCCACCGGATATTCTGAGCATCTCCCCCAAAACCAGAGTCTGCCTACTGTATTTGCTTTGTGCTCTCACCTCTGATTTCACTGGGGGCTGTCCCCACCACCATCTCGCTCTCTCTGTCAAAAGTTAACACAGCTCCAATTCATCAAGTTCCTTGTCATTCTTCCT
>NW_027219308.1:0-6736 GCF_027580195.1 Bos mutus
ATCATACACTGATTACGTGACTGATCATACACCGATCACGTGGCTGATCATGCACTGATCACGTTGCTGATCATGCACTGATCACGTGGCTGATCATACAATGATCATGTGGCTGATCATGCACTGATCACGTGCCTGATCATGCACTGATCACGTGGCTGATCATGTACTGATCACGTGGCTGATCATGCACTGATCACGTGACTGATCATGCACTGATCACGTGCCTGATCATGCACTGATCACGTGGCTGATCATGCACTGATCACGTGGCTGATCACTGATCACGTGACTGATCATGGTGGCTGATCATGCACTGATCACGTGGCTGATCATGCACTGATCACGTGGCTGATCATACACTGATCACGTGACTGAGCATGCACTGATCACGTGGCTGATCATGCACTGATCACGTGGCTGCGTGGCTGATCATGCACTCCTCACGTGCCTGATCATGCACTGATCACGTGGCTGATCATGCACTGATCATCACACTGCTGATCATGCACTGATCACGCACTGATCATGCACTGATCACGTGGCTGATCATGCACTGATCACGTGGCTGATCATGCACTGATCACGTGGCTGATCATGCACTGATCACGTGGCTGATCATACACTGATCACGTGACTGATCATGCACTGATCACTGATCATGGCTGATCATGCACTGATCACGTGGCTGATCATGCACTGATCACGTGGCTGATCATGCACTGATCACGTGGCTGATCATGCACTGATCACGTGGCTGATCATGCACTGATCACGTGGCTGATCATGCACTGATCACGTGACTGATCATGCACTGATCACGTGACTGATCATGCACTGATCACGTGGCTGATCATGCACTGATCACGTGTGCTGATCATGCACACTGATCACGTGACTGATCATGCACTGATCGATCACGTGGCTGATCATGCACTGATCACGTGGCTGATCATGCACTGATCACGTGGCTGATCATGCACTGATCACGTGCTGATCATGCACTGATCACGTGGCTGATCATGCACTGATCACGTGACTGATCATGCACTGATCACGTGGCTGATCATGCACTGATCACGTGGCTGATCATGCACTGATCACGTGGCTGATCACACTGATCACTGATCATGCACTGATCACGTGGCTGACATGCACTGATCACGTGGCTGATCATGCACTGATCACGTGGCTGATCATGCACTGATCACGTGGCTGATCATGCACTGATCACGTGGCTGATCATGCACTGATCACGTGGCTGATCATGCACTGATCACGTGGCTGATCATGCACTGATCACGTGGCTGATCATGCACTGATCACGTGGCTGATCATGCACTGATCACGTGGCTGATCATGCACTGATCACGTGGCTGATCATGCACTGATCACGTGGCTGATCATGCACTGATCGTACACTGATGCACTGATCACGTGACTGATCATGCACTGATCACGTGGCTGATCATGCACTGATCACGTGCTGATCATGCACTGATCACGTGGCTGATCATGCACTGATCACCTGCTGATCATGCACTGACTGATCATCACTGATCACGTGGCTGATCATGCACTGATCACGTGACTGATCATGCACTGATCACGTGACTGATCATGCACTGATCACGTGGCTGATCATGCACTGATCACGTGGCTGATCATGCACTGATCACGTGGCTGATCATGCACTGATCACGTGGCTGATCATGCACTGATCACGTGGCTGATCATGCACTGATCACGTGGCTGATCATGCACTGATCACGTGGCTGATCATGCACTGATCACGTGGCTGATCATGCACTGATCACGTGGCTGATCATGCACTGATCACGTGGCTGATCATGCACTGATCACGTGGCTGATCATGCACTGATCACGCTGCTGATCATGCACTGATCACGTGGCTGATGTGCACTGATCACTGATCACGTGGCTGATCATGCACTGATCACGTGATCTGATCATGCACTGATCACGTGGCTCATCATGATCACGTGACTGATCACGTGGCTGATCACACTGATCAGCACTGATGGTGATGCATCTGGCTGATCACGCTGCTGATCTGCACTGATCACGTGGCTGATCACGCACACTGATCACGTGACTGATCATGCACTGATCGCGTGGCTGATCATGCACTGGATCATGTGGCTGATCATGCACTGATCACGTGACTGATCATGCACTGATCACGTGGCTGATCATGCATGCACTGATCACGTGGCTGATCATGCTGCACTGATGCTGATCTGGCACTGATCACGTGGCTGATCATGCACTGATCGTGGCTGATCATGCACTGATCACGTCACTGATCAACTGATCACGTGGCTGATCATGCACTGATCACGTGGCTGATCATGCACTGATCACGTGACTGGCTGATCATGCACTGATCACGTGGCTGATCATGCACTGATCGCGTGACTGATCATGCACTGATCACGTGGCTGATCATCACACTGATCACGTGGCTGATCATGCACTGATCACGTGGCTGATCATGCACTGATCACTTGGCTGATCATGCACTGATCACGTGGCTGATCATGCACTGATCACATGCCTGATCATGAACTGATCACTTGCCTGATCATGCACTGATCACGTGACTGATCATGCACTGATCACATGCCTGATCATGAACTGATCACTTGCCTGATCATGCACTGATCATGCACTGATCACGTGGCTGATCATGCACTGATCACATGGCTGATCATGCACTGATCACTTGGCTGATCATGCACTGATCACGTGACTGATCATGCACTGATCACGTGGCTGATCATGCACTGATCACGTGGCTGATCATGCACTGATCACGTGGCTGATCATGCACTGATCACGGCGCTGATCATGCACTGATCACGTGGCTGATCATGCACTGATCACGTGGCTGATCATGCACTGATCACGTGACTGATCACGCTGATCTGATCTGATGCACTGATCACTGGCTGATCATGCACTGATCACGTGGCTGATCATGCACTGATCGTGTGCTGATCATGCACTGATCACACTGCTGATCATGCACTGATCACGTGGCTGATCATGCACTGTGCTGATCATGCACACTGATCACTTGGCTGATCATGCACTAATCACGTTACTTATCAGGCACTGATCACGTGGCTGATCATACACTGATCACGTGGCTGATCATGCACTGATCATGTGACTGATCACGCACTGATCACGTGACTGCATATGCACTGATCACGTGGCTGATCATACACTGATCACGTGGCTGATCATGCACTGATCACGTGGCTGATCAGGCACTGATCACATGGCTGATCATGCACTGATCACGTGGCTGATAATGCCCTGATTACGTGGCTATCATGCCCTGATCACGTGGCTGATCATGCACTGATCACGTGGCTGATCATGCACTGATCACTGATCATCACTGATCTGATCATGCACTGATCACGTGGCTGATCATGATCACTGATCACTGTGCTGATCATGCACTGATCACGTGGCTGATCATGCACTGATCACATGGCTGATCATGCACTGATCACGTGGCTGATCATGCACTGATCACGTGGCTGATCATGCACTGATCACGTGGCTGATCATGCACTGATCACGTGGCTGATCATGCACACTGATCACTGATGATCGTGACTGATCATGACTGATCATGCACTGATCACATGCCTGATCATGCACTGATCACATGGCTGATCATGCACTGATCACGTGACTGATCATGCACTGATCACGTGGCTGATCATGCACTGATCACACGCTGCTGATCATGCACTGATCACGTGACTGATCATGCACTGATCACGTGACTGATCATGCACTGATCACGTGGCTGATCATGCACTGATCACGTGGCTGATCATGCACACTGATCACGGCTGCTGATCATGCACTGATCACGTGCTGATCATACACTGATCACGTGACTCATGCACTGATCACGTGGCTGATGATCTGATCACGTGGCTGATCATGCACTGATCACGTGGCTGATCATGCACTGATCTGCTGATCATGCACTGATCACGCACTGATCACACTGATCATGTGGCTGATCATGCACTGATCACGTGGCTGATCATGCACTGATCACGTGGCTGATCATGCACTGATCACGTGACTGATCATGCACTGATCACGTGGCTGATCATGCACTGATCACGTGGCTGATCATGCACTGATCACGTGGCTGATCATGCACTGATCACGTGACTGATCATGCACTGATCACGTGGCTGATCATGCACTGATCACGTGGCTGATCATGCACTGATCGTGCTGATCATACACTGATCACGTGACTGATCATGCACTGATCACGTGGCTGATCATGCACTGATCACGTGGCTGATCATGCACTGATCACGTGACTGATCATGCACTGATCACGTGGCTGATCATGCATGCACTGATCACGTGGCTGATCATGCACTGATCACGTGGCTGATCATGCACTGATCACGTGGCTGATCATGCACTGATCACGTGGTGGCTGATCATGCACTGATCACGTGGCTGATCATGCACTGATCACGTGGCTGATCATGCACTGATCACGTGGCTGATCATGCACTGATCACGTGGCTGATCATGCACTGATCACGTGGCTGATCATGCACTGATCACGTGGCTGATCATGCACTGATCACGTGGCTGATCATGCACTGATCACGTGGCTGATCATGCACTGATCACGTGCTGCTGATCATACACACTGATCACGTGACTGATCATGCACTGATCACGTGGCTGATCATGCACTGATCACGTGGCTGATCATGCACTGATCACGTGGCTGATCATGCACTGATGATCACGTGGCTGATCATGCACTGATCACGTGGCTGATCATGCACTGATCATGTGGCTGATCATGCACTGCTGATCGTGATCATGCTGATCACGTGGCTGATCATGCACTGATCACGTGGCTGATCATGCACTGATCACGTGGCTGATCATGCACTGATCACGTGCTGATCATGCACTGATCACGTGCTGCTGATCATGCACTGATCACGTGGCTGATCATGCACTGATCACGTGGCTGATCATGCACTGATCACGTGGCTGATCATGCACTGATCATCACACTGATCACACTGATGATCACTGGCTGATCATGCACTGATCACGTGACTGATCATGCACTGATCACGTGGCTGATCATGCACTGATCACGTGGCTGATCATGCACTGATCACGTGGCTATCATGCACTGATCACGTGGCTGAAAATGCAATGATCACGTGGCTGATCATGCACTGATCGTGGCTGATCATGCACTGATCACGTGGCTGATCATACACTGATCACGTGACTGATCATGCACTGATCACGTGGCTGATCATGCACTGATCACATGGCTGATCATGCACTGATCACGTGGCTGATCATGCACTGATCACGTGACTGATCATGCACTGATCATGTGGCTATGATGCACTGATCACATGCTGATCATCACGTGGCGTGGCTCATGCACTGATCATGTGACTGATCATGCACTGATCACATGCCTGATCATGCACTGATCACGTGGCTGATCATGCACTGATCACGTGCCTGATCATGCACTGATCACGTGGCTGATCATGCACTGATCGTGACTGCTGATCATACACTGATCGTGGACTGATCATGCACTGATCACGTGGCTGATCATGCACTGATCACGTGGCTGATCATGCACTGATCACGTGGCTGATCATGCACTGATCACGTGCTGCTGATCATGACTGATCACATGTGGCTGACTGATGCACTGATCACGTGACTGTGCATGCACTGATCACGTGGCTGATCATGCACTGATCACGTGGCTGATCATACACTGATCACGTGACTGATCATGCACTGATCACGTGCCTGATCATGCACTGGATCGCGTGGCTGATCATGCACTGATCACCTGGCTGATCATACACTGATCACGTGACTGATCATGCACTGATCACGTGGCTGATCATGCACTGATCACGTGGCTGATCATGCACTGATCACGTGCTGATCATACACTGATCACGTGACTGATCATGCACTGATCACGTGGCTGATCATGCACTGATCACGTGGCTGATCATGCACTGATCACGTGGCTGATCATACACTGATCACGTGAGCTGATCATGCACTGATCACGTGGCTGATCATGCACTGATCACGTGGCTGATCATGCACTGATCACGTGGCTGATCATGCACTGATCACGTGACTGATCATGCACTGATCACGTGCTGATCATGCACTGATCACGTGGCTGATCATGCACTGATCACGTGGCTGATCATGCACTGATCACGTGGCTGATCATGCACTGATCACGTGGCTGATCATGCACTGATCACGTGGCTGATCATGCACTGATCACGTGGCTGATCATACATTGATCACGTGGCTGATCATGCACTGATCACGTGGCGGATCATGCACTGATCACGTGGCTGATCAAACACTGATCACGTGTCTGATCATGCACTGATCACGTACCTGATCATGCACTGATCATTTGGCTGATCATACACTGGTCACGTGACTGTGCATTCACTGATCACTTGGCTGATCATGCACTGATCACGTGACTGATCATGCACTGATCACGTGGCTGATCATACACTGATCACGTGGCTGATCATGCACTGATCACATGGCTGATCATACACTGATCGCACTGATCACGTGGCTATCATGCACTAATCACGTGACCACGCATGCACTG
>NW_027219309.1:0-4031 GCF_027580195.1 Bos mutus
CCGTGACACCTGCCTGCTCATCTTGATAATAATCGCCAGCTCAGGCCGCGCGACACCTGCCTGCTCATCTTTTTGATAATCGCCAGCTGAGGCCCGCGACACCTGCCTGCTCATCTTTTGATAATCGCCAGCTGAGCCTTTAGACACCTGTCTGTCATGCGCTTGATATAAGTAGCTGAGCCTGCGACTTCTGCCTCCGTTTTTTCTGCTTCCAGACTGTGGCAGCTGAGCCGCGTGACACCTGCCTGTTCATCTGCTTGAATGTGGCCAGCTGAGCCAGGTGACACCTGCCTGCTCATCTTTTTGATAATCGACAGCTGAGCCGCGCGACACCTGTTTGCTCATCTGCTTGATAATGCGCCAGCTGAGCCTTCGCGACACCTGCCTGCACATCTGTGACTGTACCAGCTAAACCCGCGCAACACCTGCCTGTTCATCTCGACGATAATCACCAGCTGAGCCGGCGTGACACCTGCCTGCTCATCTGTGATAATCGACAGCTGAGCCTTGCGACCTACCTCTTCTGTGACTGTGACCAGCTGAACCTATTTGTGACCTCTGCCTGCTCATCTTTTTGATAGACAGCTGAGCCTGCCCGCCTGCCTGCTCATCTTTTTGATAATCGACCCAGCTGAGCTGCAGGGGCGATCTGCCTGCTCATCTTTTGATAATCGCCAGCTGAGCCGCGATACCTGCCTGCTCATCTTTTGATAATCAGCTGAGCCCCTTGCGATACCTGCCCTGCTCATCTGCTTGATAATACGCCAGCTGAGCCGCGCGACAATTCCGCCTGCTCATTCTGTTTGATAACCCAGCCGAGCCACATCGAGACCTGCCTACTCATCTGTTTGATAATCGACAGCTGAGTCCGCTGACACCTGCCTGCTCATCCGTGATAATCACCAGCTGAGCCGCCACACACCTGTCTGCTCCTCTGCTTGATATACGACAGCTGATCCCGCGACACCCGCCTGCTCATCTGTTTCATAATCGATAGCTGAGCCGCGAACCTGCCTCCGTTCATCTGCTTGATCAGGCTAGCTGAGCCCGCGACACCTGCCTGCTCATATGCTTGATGTCGACCGTGAGCCGCTATGAGCACGCCTGCCTTTGCTCATTTGTTTGATATACGCCAGCTGATCCGCGATACCCGCCTCCGTTTCTGTGATGTGGTTAGCTGAGCAGCGGACCACCTGCGCCTCATTCGCTTGATAATCGGCAGCTGAGCCCGCGACACCAGCCTGCTCATCTGCTTGATAATCGATAAGCTGAGCCGCCAACACCTGCCTGCTCTTCTGCTTGATAATCGCCAGCCGAGCTGCGTGACACCTGCCTGCTCATCTGCTTGATAATTGATAAGCTGAGCCGCCGCGACACCTGCCTGCTCATCTTTTGATAATCACCACCTGAGCTCTCGACACCTGCCTGCTCGTCTAACCCCGATAATTGACATTGGGGCGCTGGCACCTCTTTGTTCATCGCTTGGTAATCATCTGAGCGAGCCCGCGACACCTGCCTGCTGATCTTTTTGATAGTGGCTAGCTGAGCTCTGCGACATTTCGCCTGTTCATATGTTTTATATAAACTGGGAGCCTCGCGACACCTGCTCGCTCATCTGCTTGATATACGACATCTGAGCTGAGCGACACCTGCCTCGTTTCTTCTGTTTGACTGTGGCCAGCTGAGGGCCGGATGTGACGCCTGCCTGCTAATCTTTTTGATAATCGACAGCTGGGCCGCGACACCACCTGCTCATCTGTGATAATAGCCAGCTGACTCGCACCTGCCTGCTCATCGCCAGTAATCACCAGCTGAACGCGGGACGCGCCGCCTGCTCATCTGTGATAATCGCCAGCTGGGCCGCGTGACACCTGCCACCTCAATTTCAGCCAGATAATCGCGAGCTGAAGGGCGACCTGCCTGATCCATTTGCTTGAGCTGTGGCCAGCTGGGCATGCGACACCTGCTCATCATCTGCTTGATAATCGCCAGCTGAGCTCGTGACACCTTCCTGTTCATCTGCTTGATAATCGCCAGCTGAGCCGCGCGACACCTGCCTGCTCATCTTTTGATAATGGCCAGCTGAGCCGCGCGACACCTGCCTGCTCATCTGCTTGATATTCGCCAGCTGAGCCTCGCGACACCTGCCTGCTCATCTTTGATAATCGCCAGCTGAGCGCGCGACCACCTGCCTCATCATCTTTTGAATCGCCAGCTGAGCCGCGTGACACCTGCCTGCTCATCTGCTTGATAATCGCCAGCTGAGCCGCGCGACACCTGCCTGCTCATCTTTGATAATCGCCAGCTGAGCCCCGCGACACCTGCCTGCTCATCTGCTTTGATAATCGCCAGCTGAGCCGCGTGACACCTGCCTGCTCATCTGCTTGATAATCGCCAGCTGAGCATCTGCTGCGCGACACCTGCCTGCTCATCTGCTTGATGTCGCCAGCTGAGCAGCGCGACACCTGCCTGCTCATCTGCTTGATGTCCATTAGCTGAGCGGGGCGACCCTGCGCCTGCTTCTGTGATGTCGCCAGCTGACCAGCGTGACACCTGCCTGTCATCTGCCCGATGTCGACAGCACTGAGCCCAGAGCCTAAGCCTGCTCATCTGGCAGATAATGCCAGCTGAGCGCCCGACACCTGCCTGCTCTTCTTTGGCTGTGGCCAGCTAAGCTGCGTGAGCACCTGCATTCTCATTTGCTTGATATTCGCCAGCTGAGCCTCGACACTCCTGCCTGCTCATCTGCTTGATGACTCGACACCTTCTATTCATGGCGAAAACTGAGCGCCGCGACACCTGCCTGCTCCTCTTTTTGATAATTGACAGCTGAGGCCTTTGCGACACCTGCCTGTTCATCTTTTTCATAATCACCAGCGGGCGGCCCGCGACACCTGCATGCTCATTTTTTTGATAATGCGCCAGCTGAGCGCGACGCCTGCCTGCTCATCTGTTTTATGTCGCAAGCTGGCCACCCGACACCTGCCTGTTCACCTGGTGACCAGCGGCCATCTGCGCCTCAAGTACCTGCCTGTTCATCTGTGATAATCGCCAGCTGAGCAGCGTGTTGCGTGCCTGCTCATCTGCTTGATATCGCCAGCTGAACCCGTGGCGACACCTGCCTGGTCATTTGCTTGATATCGCCAGCAGCTGACCAGCGTGACACCGCTGTTCATCTGTGATGTCGACACTAGCTGGGCCGCGCGACACCTGCTCATCGCAACCGATGTCGATACCTCAGCCACGCGACACCTGCCTGCTCATCTTTTTGATAATCGTCAGCCGGGCCGGCGCGTGCCTGCCTGCTCATCTGCTTGATGTGAATTGACAAATGGGCCGCGACGCCTGCCTGTTCATCTGTGATAATTGGCCAGCTGGGCTGTGTGACACCCTGCCTGTTCATCTGCTTGATAATCGCCAGCTGAGCCGCGCGACACCTGCCTGCTCATCTTTTTTTGATGTCGCCAGCTGAGCCGGCGCGACACCTGCCTGCTCATCTTTTTGATAATCGCCAGCTGAGCCGCGCGACACCTGCCTGCTCATCTGCTTGATAATCGCCAGCTGAGCCGCGCGACACCTGCCTGCTCATCTGCTTTGATAATCGCCAGCTGAGCGGCGCGACACCTGCCTGCTCATCTGCTTGATAATCGCCAGCTGAGCCGTGCTGACACCTGCTCATCATCTTGATAATCGACAGCTGAGCCGCGCGACACCTGCCTGCTCATCTTTTGATAATCGCCAGCTGAGCCGCGCGACACCTGCCTGCTCATCTTTTGATAATCGCCAGCTGAGCCCGCGTGACACCTGCCTGCTCATCTTTTTGATAATCGCCAGCTGAGCCGCGCGACACCTGCCTGCTCATCTTTTGATAACTGCCTGCTCATCTGCTTGATAATCAACAGCTGAGCCGCGCGACACATGCCTGCTCATCTGCTTGATAATTGAGAGCTGAGCCGCGTGACACCTGCCTGCTCATCTTTTTGATGTCGCCAGCTGAGCCGCGTGAAACCTGTCTGCTCATCTTTTGATAA
>NW_027219310.1:0-9047 GCF_027580195.1 Bos mutus
CACTGATCATGTGACTTTGCATGCAGTGATCACGTGGCTGATCATGCACTGATCACGTGGCTGCTGATCACGTGGCTGATCATACACTGATCACGTGGCTGATAATGCACTAATCACGTTGCGTATCATGCAGTCATCACGTGGGTGATCATGCACTGATCACGTGGCTGATCATGCACTAATCACGTGGCTAATCATACATTGATCACGTAACTAATCATGCACTGATCACTTGGCAATCTTGCCTGATGATCGTGGCTGATCATGCACTGATCGTGAAGCTATCATGCACTGATCACATGCACTGGCACATGATGAACTGATCACGTGGATATCATACACTGATCAAGTGACAAATCATACACTAATCACGTGACTGATCATGCACTGATCACCTGGCTATCATGCACTGATCACGTGGCTGATCATGCACTGATCTCGTGGCTGATCATGCACTGTTAAGCTGGCTATCATACACTGATCACGTGACTAATCATGCACTCTTCACCTGCGTGATCATGCACTGATCACGCGGTTGATCATGCACTGATCACGAAGCTGATCATACACTGAACACGTGACTGTGCATGCACTGATAACGTGGTTCATCATTCACTGATCACGTGGTGATCATGCACTGATCACGTGGCTGATCATGCACTGATCACGTGGCTGATCATGCACTGATCACGTAGCTATCATGCACTGATCACGTGACTGATCATGCACTGATCACGTGACTGATCATGCACTGATCACGTGCTGATCATGCACTGATCACGTGGCTGATCATGCACTGATCACGTGACTGATCATGCACTGATCACGTGGCTGATCACACAGTGATCACGTGGCTGATCATGCACTGATCACGTGGCTGATCATGCACTGATCACGTGGCTGATCATGCACTGATCACGTGGCTGATCATGCACTGATCACGTGGATCTGATCATGCACTGATCACGTGGCTGATCATGCACTGATCACGTGACTGATCATGCACTGATCCCGTGGCTTATCATGCACTGACTGGCTGATCATGCACTGATCACGCACTGATCATGCACTGATCACGTGGCTGATCATGCACTGATCACGTGGCTGATCATGCACTGATCACGTGGCTGATCATGCACTGATCACGTGGCTGATCATGCACTGATCACGTGGCTGATCATGCACTGATCACGTGGCTGATCATGCACTGATCACGTGGCTGATCATGCACTGATCACGTGGCTGATCATGCACTGATCACGTGGCTGATCATGCACTGATCACGTGGCTGATCATGCACTGATCACGTGGCTGATCATGCACTGATCACGTGCTGATCATGCACTGATCACGTGGCTGATCATGCACTGATCACGTGGCTGATCATGCACTGATCACGTGGCTGATCATGCACTGATCACGTGGCTGATCATGCACTGATCTATCATGCACTGATCACGTGGCTGATCATGCACTGATCACGTGGCTGATCATGCACTGATATCACGTGGCTGATCATGCACTGATCACGTGGCTGATCATGCACTGATCACGTGGCTGATCATGCACTGATCACGTGGCTGATCATGCACTGATCGTGACTGATCATGCACTGATCACGTGACTGATCATGCACTGATCACGTGGCTGATCATGCACTGATCACGTGGCTGATCATGCACTGATCACGTGGCTGATCATGCACTGATCACGTGGCTGATCATGCACTGATCACGTGACTGATCATGCACTGATCATGCACTGATCATGCACTGATCACGTGGCTGATCATCACTGATCACGTCACTGATCATGCACTGATCATGCACTGATCACGTGGCTGATCATGCACTGATCACGTGGCTGATCATGCACTGATCACGTGGCTGATCATGCACTGATCACGTGGCTGATCATGCACTGATCACGTGGCTGATCATGCACTGATCACGTGGCTGATCATGCACTGATCACGTGACTGATCATGCACTCATCATGCACTGATCACGTCACTGATCACTGATGCACTGATCACGTGGCTGCACTGATCACGTGACTGATCATGCACTGATCACGTGGCTGATCATGCACTGATCACGTGGCTGATCATGCACTGATCACGTGGCTGATCATGCACTGATCACGTGGCTGATCATGCACTGATCGCGTGGCTGATCTGATCACTGATCACGTGACTGATCATGCACTGATCACGTGGCTGGCTGATCATGCACTGATCACGTGGCTGATCATGCACTGATCACGTGGCTGATCATGCACTGATCACGTGAGCTGATCATGCACTGATCGTGGCTGATCATGCACTGATCACGTGGCTGATCATGCACTGATCACGTGGCTGATCATGCACTGATCACGTGGCTGATCATGCACTGATCACGTGGCTGATCATGCACTGATCACGTGGCTGATCATGCACTGATCACGTGGCTGATCATGCACTGATCACGTGACTGATCATGCACTGATCGTGGCTGATCATGCACTGATCACGCTGCTGATCATGCACTGATCACGTGGCTGATCATGCACTGATCACGTGGCTGATCATGCACTGATCACGTGACTGATCATGCACTGATCACGTGGCTGATCATGCACTGATCACGTGGCTGATCATGCACTGATCACGTGGCTGATCATGCACTGATCACGTGACTGATCATGCACTGATCACGTGACTGATCATGCACTGATCACGTGGCTGATCATGCACTGATCACGTGACTGATCATGCACTGATCACGTGACTGATCATGCACTGATCACGTGGCTGATCATGCACTGATCACGTGGCTGATCATGCACTGATCACGTGGCTGATCATGCATGATCACTGATCACTGTGGTGATCACGTGGCTGATCATGCACTGATCACGTGGCTGATCATGCACTGATCACGTGGCTGATCATGCACTGATCGCGTGGCTGATCATGCACTGATCATCACGTGGCTGATCATGCACTGATCACGTGGCTGATCATGCACTGATCACGTGGCTGATCATGCACTGATCACGTGGCTGATCATGCACTGATCACGTGGCTGATCATGCACTGATCACGTGGCTGATCATGCACTGATCACGTGCTGATCATGCACTGATCACGTGGCTGATCATGCACTGATCACGTGGCTGATCATGCACTGATCACGTGGCTGATCATGCACTGATCACGTGACTGATCATGCACTGATCACGTGGCTGATCATGCACTGATCACGTGGCTGATCATGCACTGATCACGTGGCTGATCATGCACTCGTGGCTGATCATGCACTGATCACGTGGCTGATCATGCACTGATCACGTGGCTGATCATGCACTGATCACGTGGCTGATCACTGACTGATCACGCTGATCATGCACTGATCACGTGGCTGATCATGCACTGATCACGTGGCTGATCATGCACTGATCACGTGGCTGATCATGCACTGATCACGTGGCTGATCATGCACTGATCACGTGGCTGATCATGCACTGATCACACTGTGGCTGATCATGCACTGATCACATGCACTGATCATGCACTGACTGCTGATCATGCACTGATGATCATGCACTCATCACGTGATCACTGATCATGCACTGATCACGTGGCTGATCATGCACTGATCACGTGGCTGATCATGCACTGATCACGTGGCTGATCATGCACTGATCACGTGGCTGATCATGCACTGATCACGTGGCTGATCATGCACTGATCACGTGGCTGATCATGCACTGATCACGTGGCTGATCATGCACTGATCACGTGGCTGATCATGCACTGATCACGTGGCTGATCATGCACTGATCACGTGGCTGATCATGCACTGATCACGTGGCTGATCATGCACTGATCACGTGCTGATCATGCACTGATCACGTGGCTGATCATGCACTGATCACGTGACTGATGATCATGCACTGATCACGTGGCTGATCATTGCACTGATCCGTGCTGATCATGCACTGATCACGTGGCTGATCATGCACTGATCACGACTGCTGATCATGCACTGATCACGTGGCTGATCATGCACTGATCACTGCTGCTGATCATGCACTGATCACGTGGCTGATCATGCACTGATCACGCACTGATCATGCACTGATCACGTGGCTGATCATGCACTGATCACGTGCTGATCATGCACTGATCACGTGGCTGATCATGCACTGATCACGTGGCTGATCATGCACTGATCACGTGGCTGATCATGCACTGATCACGTGCGTGGCTGATCATGCACTGATCACGTGGCTGATCATGCACTGATCACGTGGCTGATCATGCACTGATCACGTGGCTGATCATGCACTGATCACGTGGCTGATCATACACTGATCACGTGGCTGATCATGCACTGATCACGTGGCTGATCATGCACTGATCACGTGGCTGATCATGCACTGATCACGTGGCTGATCATGATCACTGATCTGATCATGCACTGATCACTGATGATCATGCACTGATCACGTGGCTGATCATGCACTGATCACGTGGCTGATCATGCACTGATCACGTGGCTGATCATGCACTGATCACGTGATCATGCTGATCATACACTGATCATCAGTGGCTGATCATGCACTGATCACGTGGCTGATCATGCACTGATCACGTGGCTGATCATGCACTGATCACGTGGCTGATCATGCACTGATCACGTGGCTGATCATGCACTGATGCACGTGACTGATCATGCACTGATGATCACGTGGCTGATCATGCACTGATCACGTGGCTGATCATGCACTGATCACGTGGCTGATCATGCACTGATCACGTGACTGATCATGCACTGATCACGTGGCTGATCATGCACTGATCACGTGGCTGATCATGCACTGATCACGTGACTGATCATGCACTGATCACGTGGCTGATCATGCACTGATCACGCGCTGATCATGCACTGATCACGTGGCTGATCACGCACTGATCATGATCTGATCACATGCACTGATCACGTGGCTGATGCACTGATCACGTGGCTGATCATGCACTGATCACGTGGCTGATCATGCACTGATCACGTGGCTGATCATGCACTGATCACGTGGCTGATCATGCACTGATCATGCGATCGCTGACTGATCATGCACTGATCACGTGATCATCATGCACTGATCATGCACTGATCATGCACTGATCGCGCACTGATCATGCACTGATCACGCTGATCATGCACTGATCACGTGCTGATCATGCACTGATCACGTGGCTGATCATGCACTGATCACGTGGCTGATCATGCACTGATCACGTGGCTGATCATGCACTGATCACGTGGCTGATCATGCACTGATCACGTGGCTGATCATGCACTGATCACGTGGCTGATCATGCACTGATCACGTGGCTGATCATGCACTGATCACGTGGCTGATCATGCACTGATCACGTGGCTGATCATGCACTGATCACGGCTGCTGATGCACACTGATCACGTGGCTGATCATGCACTGATCACGTGGCTGATCATGCACTGATCACGTGGCTGATCATGCACTGATCACGTGGCTGATCATGCACTGATCACGTGGCTGATCATGCACTGATCACGTGCTGATCATGCACTGATCACGTGGCTGATCATGCACTGATCACGTGGCTGATCATGCACTGATCATCGTGCACTGATCATGCACTGATCACGTGACTGATCATGCACTGATCACGTGGCTGATCATGCACTGATCACGTGGCTGATCATGCACTGATCACGTGGCTGATCATGCACTGATCACGTGGCTGATCATGCACTGATCACGTGACTGATCATGCACTGATCACGTGGCTGATCATGCACTGATCACGTGGCTGATCATGCACTGATCACGTGGCTGATCATGCACTGATCACGTGGCTGATCATGCACTGATCACGTGGCTGATCATGCACTGATCACGTGGCTGATCATGCACTGATCACGTGGCTGATCATGCACTGATCACGTGGCTGATCATGCACTGATCACGTGGCTGATCATGCACTGATCACGTGGCTGATCATACACTGATCACGTGGCTGATCATGCACTGATCACGTGGCTGATCATGCACTGATCACGTGGCTGATCATGCACTGATCACGTGGCTGATCATGACTGACGTGGCTGATCATGCGTGATCTGGCTGATCATGCACTGATCACGTGGCTGATCATGCACTGATCACGTGGCTGATCATGCACTGATCACGTGGCTGATCATGCACTGATCACGTGGCTGATCATGCACTGATCACGTGGCTGATCATGCACTGATCACGTGGCTGATCATGCACTGATCACGTGGCTGATCATGCATCTGATCTGATGATCACGTGGCTGATCATGCACTGATCACGTGGCTGATCATGCACTGATCACGTGGCTGATCATGCACTGATCACGTGAGCTGATCATGCACTGATCACGTGACTGATCATGCACTGATCACGTGGCTGATCATGCACTGATCACGTGGCTGATCATGCACTGATCACGTGGCTGATCATGCTGATCACGTGACTGATCATGCACTGATCACGTGGCTGATCATGCACTGATCACGTGACTGATCATGCACTGATCACACGTGGCTGATCACTGATCATGCACTGATCATCACTGATGATGCACTGATTGCTATCATGATCATGCGCTGATCACGTGACTGTGATCATGCACGTGATCACGTGCACTGATCATGATCATGATCACGTGGCTGATCATGCACTGATCACGTGGCTGATCATGCACTGATCACGTGACTGATCATGCACTGATCACGTGGCTGATCATGCACTGATCACGTGGCTGATCATGCACTGATCACGTGGCTGATCATGCACTGATCACGTGGCTGATCATGCACTGATCACGTGGCTGATCATGCACTGATCACGTGGCTAATCATGCACTGATCACGTGGCTGATCATGCACTGATCACGTGGCTAATCTTGCACTGATCACGTGGCTGATCATGCACTGATCACGTGGCTGATCATGCACTGATCACGTGGCTGATCATGCACTGATCACGTGGATATCATGCACTGATCATCGTGAACTGATCACGTACACTAATCACGTGACTGATCATGCACTAATCACGTGACTGATCATGCACTGATCGTGGCTACTCATCACTGATCACGTGGCTGATCATGCACTGATCTCGTGGCTGATCATGCACTGTTAAGCTGGCTATCATACACTGATCACGTGACTAATCATGCACTCTTCACCTGCGTGATCATGCACTGATCACGTGGTTGATCATGCACTGATCACGAAGCTGATCATACACTGAACACGTGACTGTGCATGCACTGATAACGTGGTTCATCATTCACTGATCACGTGGTGATCATGCACTGAGTACGTGGCTGATCATGCACTGATCACGTAGCTATCATGCACTGATAACTTGACTGCGCATGCACAGATAACGTGACTGATCATGCACTGATCACGTGTCTATCATGCACTGATCACGTGTCAATCATGCACTGAACACGTGGCTGATCATAGACTGATCACATGACTTGATCATGATCACGTGATGATCATGCACTGATCACGTGGCTGATCATGCACTGATCACGTGGCTGATCACACAGTGATCACGTGGCTGATCATGCACTGATCACGTGGCTTATCATGCACTGATCACGTGGCTGATCATACACTGATCACGTGGCTGATCATGCACTGACCACGTGACTGATCATGCACTGATCCCATGGCTTATCATGCACTGATCACATGATTGATCATGCAGTGGTCACGTGGCTATCATGCACTGATCACGTGGCTGATCATACACCGATCACGTGACTGATCATGCACTGATCACGTGCCTGATCATGCACTGATCACGTGGCTGATCATACACTGATAACGTGGATGATCATGCACTGATCACGTGGCTGATCATACACTGATCACGTGGCTGATCATGCAGTAATCACGTTGCTTATCATGCTGATCAGGTGGCTATCATGCACTGATTTCGTGGCTGATCATGCACTGATCACGTGTCTGATCGTACACTGATCACGTGGCTGATCACGCACGAATCACGTTGCTTATCATGCACTGATCAGGTTGCTATCATGCACTGATCACGTGGCTGATCATACACTGATCACGTGACTGCGCATGCACTGATCACGTGACTGATCATGCACTGATCACGTGGCTATCATGCACTGATCAGGTGTCTATCCTGCACTGACTGATCACGTGGCTCATCATGATCACTGATCATGCGTAACTGCTGATCATGCACTGATCACGTGGCTGATCATACAGTGATCACGTGGCTGATCATGCACTGATCACGTGGCTGATCATGCACTGATCACGTAGCTATCATGCACTGATCACATGGCTATCTTGCACTGATCCCATGGCTGATCATGCACTGATCTCGTGACTGATCATGCACTGGTCACGGAGCTATCAGGCACTGATCACGTGTCTGATCATACGCTGATCACGCGACTGATCATGCACTGATCCCGTGCCTGATCATGCACTGATCACGTGCCTGATCATGCACTGATCACGTGACTGATCATGCACTGATCACGTGACTGATCATGCACTGATCACGTGGCTGATCATGCACTGATCACGTGGCTGATCATGCACTGATCATGTGACTGATCATGCACTGATCACGTAGCTATCATGCATTGATCACTTGGCTATCCTGCACTGATCACGTTTCTGATCATACACTGATTATGTAACTGCACATGCACTAATGACGTGGTTGATCACACAGTGATCACGTGGCTGATCATGCACTGATCATGTGGCTGATCATGCACTAATCACGTTGCTGATCATGCACTGGTCAGGTGGTTATCATGCACTTATTACGTGGCTGAACATGCACTGATCACATGGCAATCATGCACTGATCACGGGTCTTATCATACACTGATCACATGACTGATCATGCACTGATCACGTGGCTGATCATGCACTGATCACGAAGCTGAACATACACTGATCACGTGACTGAACATA
>NW_027219311.1:0-6515 GCF_027580195.1 Bos mutus
CTGCTTGACTGTGGCCAGCTGAGCCGCGTGACACCTGCCTGTTCATCTGCTTGATAATCGACAGCTGAGCCGCGTGACACCTGCCTGCTCATCTCTTGATGATGACACCTGCCTGCTCATCTGCTGATAATCGACAGCTGAGCGCGACACCTGCCTGCTCATCTGCTTGATAATCGCCAGCTGAGCCCCGCGACACCTGCCTGCTCATCTGCTTGACCTGCCTGCCAGCTGAGCCGCGTGACACCTGCGACACCTGCCTGCTCATCTGCTTGATAATCGCCAGCTGAGCCGCGCGACACCTGCCTGCTCATCTGCTTGATAATCGCCAGCTGAGCCGCGCGACACCTGCCTGCTCATCTGCTTGATAATCGCCAGCTGAGCGCGTGACACCTGCCCTGCTCATCTGCTTGATAATCGCCAGCTGAGCCGCGACACCTGCCTGCTCATCTGCTTGATAATCGCCAGCTGAGCCGCGCGACACCTGCCTGCTCATCTGCTTGATAATCGCCAGCTGAGCCCGCGCGACACCTGCCTGCTCATCTGTGATAATCGCCAGCTGAGCCGCGCGACACCTGCCTGCTCATCTGCTTGATAATCGCCAGCTGAGCCGCGCGACACCTGCCTGCTCATCTGCTTGATAATCGCCAGCTGAGCGCGTGACACCTGCCTGCTCATCTGCTTGATAATCGCCAGCTGAGCGCGCGACACCTGCCTGCTCATCTGCTTGATAATCGCCAGCTGAGCCGCGCGACACCTGCCTGCTCATCTGCTGATAATCGCCAGCTGAGCCGCGCGACACCTGCCTGCTCATCTGCTTGATAATCGCCAGCTGAGCCGCGACACCTGCCTGCTCATCTGCTTGATAATCGCCAGCTGAGCGCGCGACACCTGCCTGCTCATCTGCTTGATAATTGACAGCCTGAGCTGCTTGACACCTGCCTGCTCATCTGCTCATCTGCTTGATCGCCAGCTGAGCCGCGCGACACCTGCCTGCTCATCTGCTTGATAATCGCCAGCTGAGCGCGCGACACCTGCCTGCTCATCTGCTTGATATCGCCAGCTGAGCCGCGCGACACCTGCCTGCTCATCTGCTTGATAATCGCCAGCTGAGCCGCGCGACACCTGCCTGCTCATCTGCTTGATAATCGCCAGCTGAGCCGCGCGACACCTGCCTGCTCATCTGCTTGATAATCGACAGCTGAGCGCGCGACACCTGCCTGCTCATCTGCTTGATAATCGCCAGCTGAGCCGCGCGACACCTGCCTGCTCATCTGCGTGATAATCGCCAGCTGAGCCGCGCGACACCTGCCTGCTCATCTGCTTGATAATCGCCAGCTGAGCCGCGCGACACCTGCCTGCTCATCTGCTTGATAATCGCCAGCTGAGCCGCCGCGACACCTGCCTGCTCATCTGCTTGATAATCGCCAGCTGAGCCGCGCGACACCTGCCTGCTCATCTGCTTGATAATCGCCAGCTGAGCCGCGCGACACCTGCCTGCTCATCTGCTTGATAATCGCCAGCTGAGCCCCGCGACACCTGCCTGCTCATCTGCTTGATAATCGCCAGCTGAGCCGCGCGACACCTGCCTGCTCATCTGCTTGATAATCGCCAGCTGAGCCGCCGCGACACCTGCCTGCTCATCTGCTTGATAATCGCCAGCTGAGCCGCGCGACACCTGCCTGCTCATCTGCTTGATAATCGCCAGCTGAGCCGCGCGACACCTGCCTGCTCATCTGCTTGATAATCGCCAGCTGAGCCCGTCGCCAGCGCGACACCTGCCTGCTCATCTGCTTGATAATCGCCAGCTGAGCCGCGCGACACCTGCCTGCTCATCTGCTTGATAATCGCCAGCTGAGCCGCGCGACACCTGCCTGCTCATCTTTTTGATAATCGCCAGCTGAGCCCGCGCGACACCTGCCTGCTCATCTGCTTGATAATCGCCAGCTGAGCCGCGCGACACCTGCCTGCTCATCTGCTTGATAATCGACAGCTGAGCCGCGCGACACCTGCCTGCTCATCTGCTTGATAATCGGCCAGCTGAGCCGCGCGACACCTGCCTGCTCATCTGCTTGATAATCGACAGCTGAGCCCGCGCGACACCTGCCTGCTCATCTGCTTGATAATCGCCAGCTGAGCCGCGGGACACCTGCCTGCTCATCTGCTTGATAATCGCCAGCTGAGCCGCGCGACACCTGCCTGTTCATCTGCTTGACTGTGGCCAGCTGAGCCGCGTGACACATGACTGCTCATCTGCTTGATAATTGACAGCTGAGCCGCGCGACACCTGCCTGCTCATCTGGCTGATAATCAGCAGCTGAGCTGCTTTGACACCTGTCTGTTCATCTGTGATAATCGCCAGCTGAGCCCGAGCGACACCTACCTGCTCATCTGCTTGATAATGCGACAGCTGGACGTGCGTGACCTGCCTGTTCTTCTGCCGATTTGGCCAGCTGGCGCATGACACCTGTTTGCTCATCTGCTTGATACTCGCCAGCTGGGCCACGCGACACCTGTTGTTCATCTGCTTGAATGGCGCCAGCTGAGCCGCGTGACCCTGCACCTGCTCATCGCGTGATAATTGACCGGCTGAGCCCGTAGCGACACCCAGTTTGCAATTCTGGCGATAATCACCAGCTCAGCCTGGCGACCACGTGCCTGCTCATCTACCAGTAGTCGCCATCTGAACCCGCGACACCTGCATGCTCATCTGCGAAATCAGCAGCTGAGCCGGCGACCTGCCTGCTCATCGCGATAATCGACAGCTGGGCCGCTGGAGCACCTGCCTGCACATCTGCTTGATGTCGCCAGCAGGCCGTGACCCCCTCTGCTCATCTGTGTCTCGGCCCGCCAGCTGATCCCTCGCGACACCTGCATGCTCATCTGGCGGTAATTGCCATCTGAGGCGCGACGCCTGCATGCTCATCGCGGTAATGCCGGATGTCGCGACAGCTGGGTCGGCGACTGACAGCTGATCCGGCGCTGTTCATCTCTCTGTAGCGATCGCCAGCTGAGCAGCGCGGCACCTGCCCCTGCTCATCTGTGATGTCGACAGCCGTGCCTTGTGACACCTGCTCATCTGGCGATGTCGACAGCTGAGCCCGCGACGCCTGCCTGCTCATCTGGCCGATGTGCCATGGCTGAGCGCGCGACACCTGGCTGCTCAGCTGCTTGATAATCGCCAGCTGGCCCTGCGACACCTGTCTATATCATCATTTGGTGAATCGCAGCTGGGCGCGCGACACCTGTCTCATCTTCTTGATATGGCCAGCTGGGCGGCGTGACACCTGCCTGCTCATCTGTGATAATCGACGCAGCCCAGGCGCGCGACCTGCCTGTTCATCTGGCAGCTTTGGCCAGCTGAGCGCGGGACACCTGCCTGCTCATCTGGCGATCGCGACAGCTGAGCATGCGCGACACCTGCCTACTCATCTTTTTGATGTCGCCAGCTGGCGCGCGACACCTGCCTGTTCAGCTGTGATAATCGCCAGCTGAGGCGGCGACACCTGCCTGCTCATCTGTAATAATCACGAGCTGAGCCTGGGGCCCGCCTGCCTGTTCATCTGCTGGATGACTGTGGCCATCTGGGCCCGGGACACCTGCCTGTTCATCTGGTGACTGGCCAGCTGAGTCCGCGCAGCACCTGCCTGCTCATCTGCTTGATGTCGCCAGCTGGCTGCCACGACACCTGCCTACTCATCTGCGATGTAAGCCACCTGGGCCGCGGGACACCTGCCTGTTCATCTGTGATAATCGCCAGCTGAGCCCACGACACCTGCCTGCTCATCTGCTGGTGTGTCGGCACCTGGGCCGTGGGACACCTGCCTGCTCCATCTGCTGGCCGACAGCTGATATCGCCATCTGAGCTGACGGCGACACCTGGGCCTGCTCGTCTGCCTTGATAATCACCAGCTGGCTGCGCGACCCTGCCTGTTCATCTGCAATGTATAAGCCAAGCTGGGCTAGCGACTTCTGCCTGCTCGTCTTTTTGATGTCGACAGCTGAGCGGCGCGATACCTGCCTGCTCATCTGTGATAATCGCCAGCTGGGCCCTTGCGACGCGATGCCTACTCATCTGTGATTGACGACAGCTGAGCGGCGCGACACCTGCCTGTTCATCTGGCTGGCAGCCGGCTGGGGCTGGGGTGGGCATCTGCGTGACACCTGACCCATTGACACCTGCCTGCTCATCGGCGCTGGCTGAGCCGCGCGACACCTGCCTGACTCGGCCCCCAGCTGGGCAGTGACACATGACTGCTCATCTGGCTGTCTCTAGACAACGAGATCAGGGAAACCTGCCTGCTCATCTGCTTGATAATCGCCCAGCTGAGCCCGCGCGAAACACCTTCCCTGCTCATCTGCTTGATTGTCTCCAGCCAGCCTGAGGAGACCTGCCTGTTCATCTTCTTGTATCGCCAGCTGAACCCGCGCGATACCTGCCTGTTCTTCTGTGACTGTGGAAAGCTGAGCCGCATGACACCTGCCTGCTCATCTGCTTGATATCGCCCAGCTGAGCGGCGACCTGCCTGTTCTTCTGCTTGAATGTGGCCAGCTGGGCTCGTTTTCCTGCTATCTGCTTGATAAATGACAAGCTGGGCGGCGCGATACCTGCGGCCTGCAATTCTAGCCTGATAATCACCAGCTGACTGCCAGCACCTGCCTGCTCATCTACCTGATAATCGCCATCTGAGCCGCGCGACACCTGCGCGCTACTCATCCTGGCGTCATGTAGCTGAGCGCGCGACACTCTGCATCTCATCTGCTTGATAATCGTAGTGGGCCGGCACCGACACCTGCCTGCACATCTGTGATAATGCGCCAGCGCTGAACGCGCGACCTCTGCTGCTCCATCTGCTTGATAATCGCCAGCTGGGCAGCGCGACACCTGCATGCTCATCTGGCGATGTCGACTGGGCGCTCGACACCTTCCTGCTCATCTGCTTGATGTCGACAGCAGCTGGGCCTCGCGACCTGCTGCTCATCTGATTGGTAATGCAGCCAAAGCTGAGCCGCGACACCTGTCATCATTTGGCGATAATTGACGGCTGAGCAGTAGCGACGCCTGCCTATTTGATCCGCTGATAAGCGCCAGCTGCGCGCGGCGTCACCTGCCTGTTCATCTGCTTGATAGTACCAGCTGGGCCGCGCGCGGCACCTGCCTGCTAATCTGCTTGATAATGGAGCAGCTGAGCCGGCCGCGACACCTGCCTGCTCATCTTTGATAATCAGCCAGCTGAGTATACGCGACGCACTGACTGCTCAGCTGCTTGATATCGCCAGCTGAGCCTCACGACAGCACCTGCCACCACTCATCTGCTTAATAATCGACAGCTGAGCAGCGGATACCTGCCTGTTCATCTGCTTGACTGTGGCCCAGCAGGCTGCGTGACACCTGCCTGCTTATCTGCTTGATAATCGACAGCTGAGCCGCGACACCGCCTACTCATCTACTGGTTGTCCCCGCCAGACGGCGGGACACCTGCCTGCTCATCTGCTTGATATCGACAGCTGGGCGCGCGACACCTGCCCAGCTCATCTGTGATAATCGACAAGCTGAGCGCGACGCGTGACACCTGCCTGCTCATCTGCTTGATAATCGACAGCTGAGCCGCGCGACACCTGCCTGCTCATCTGCTTGATAATCGCCAGCTGAGCCGCGCGACACCTGCCTGCCTGCTCATCTGCCTGATACCTGCCTGCTCATCTGCTTGCCGCGCCAGCTGACACCTGCCTGCTCATCTGCTTGATAATCGCCAGCTGAGCCGAGCGCGTGACACCTGCCTGCTCATCTGCTTGATAATCGCCAGCTGAGACGCGTGACACCTGCCTGCTCATCTGCTTGATAATCGCCAGCTGAGCGCGCGACACCTGCCTGCTCATCTGCTTGATAATCGCCAGCTGAGCCGCGCGACACCTGGCCTGCTCATCTGCTGATAATCGCCAGCTGAGCCGCGCGACACCTGCCTGCTCATCTGCTTGATAATCGCCAGCTGAGCAGCGCGACACCTGCCTGCTCATCTGCTTGATAATCGCCAGCTGAGCCGCGCGACACCTGCCATGCTCTGTGATAATAGCCAGGTGAGCGCGCGACACCTGCGCCTCATCTGCTTGATGTCGACGGCAGAGCCGTGCGACACCTGCCTACTCATCTGTGATAATCGACAGCTGAGCGGCGACTGCCTGCTCATCTTTTTGATAATAAGCCAGCTGAGCGCGCTGACACCTGCCTGCTCATCTGCTTGATATCACGCCAGCTGAGCCTCGCGACACCGGCCTGCTCATCTGCTTCATAATCGACAGCTGAGCCGCGCGACACCTGCCTGTTCATCTGCTTGATAATCGAAACCTGAGACGCCGCGACACCTGCCTGCTCATCTGATAACGCTCAGCAGAGCCGCGGCCACCTGCCCTGCTCATCTGCCTCTCATCGCTTGATAAACCGGCGAAAATTCTTCTGTGACTGTGGCCAGCTGAGCGTGATACCTGCCTGCTCATCTGCTTGATAATTGACAGCTGAG
>NW_027219312.1:0-3998 GCF_027580195.1 Bos mutus
TATTCTCTGTCACCGCACCTGCCTCTCGATATCGATGCCGCACCTGCTTGTAGCAGGCGCCTGCCTCTATCGTGATAATCACGCACCGCCTGTGTTGATGCGCGCTGCCCTCGTGAACAGTGCCCTGCCTGTCATCTGTACGCGCCTGCTATGTGCTGCGAACGCTGCTCATCTGTGATCCACTGGGCCCCCTTGGCGGCCGCACTGCCTGTCATCGTGATGCGCCGACCCCTGCGGATATCCCAGCGCACGCCTGCTGTATCGGCGCGCGTACTTGCTGCCGACCTCTGCTCATCTGATATCCAGTGGCCGGCACCTGCTGTCTCTGATAGCTGGCGGACTCCTTCATCTTGATATCCCAGCTGGCGGACACCTGCCTGCTCATCTTGATGCGTGCCGGACCTGCCTGCTCATCGTGATATGCCAGCGGCGCACCTGCCTGCTCATCTTGATAATCAGCGCCGGACCGCGCTCATCTGGTTGCACTGGCGACTGGCTCATATCACGAGCTGGAGCTGCATGACACCTGCCTCTCTAATTCCGTTTGATATCGCTAATGGAGCTGCACGACACTCTGCCTCCTGTTCATCTGCCTGGTACTCGCTTAGCGGAGCCGCCGCCGACACCTGCCCGCTCATCTGCCTGATACTTCGCCAGCCGGAGCCGCTACGCGACACCCGCCTGCTCTGATCTGCCTGGTACTTCGCCAGCTGAGCGCGCTGACACCTGCTCGCACATCTGCTTGATACCCGCCAGTGGAGCTTAGGATACCTGCTCCGCACATCTGCCTGATACTCGCTTAAAGGAGCCGAGATACTTGCCTGCACATCTGCCTGATACCTCTTTAGCGGAGTTACATACTCTGCTCTTCCGCTTTATCTGTTTGATACTTCGCCAGCTGAGCGCTGCTGAGCACCTGCCTGTACATCTGCTGATACTCGCTTGTGTGGAGCTTTATGATACTTTTGCTTCGCACATCTGCTCGATACTTCGCCAGCTGTCATCTGCTTGATGTCGACAGCTGAGCCTTTGTGACACCCTGCCTGCTCATCTGTGACTGTCGACAGCTGAGCCCGTGACACCTGCTGCTCATCTGTGTTTCGCCATGGCAGCGTGATATGGCTGCTCATCTGCTGATGTCGACAGCTGAGCTCCGTGACACCTGCCTGCTCATCTGCTTGATAATCGACAGCTGGGCGCGCGACACCTGCCTGTTCATCTGTGATAATCAACAGCTGAGCCCGCGACACCTGCCTGCTCATCTGCTTGGTAATCGCCAGCTGAGCCGCGCGACACCTGCCTGCTCATCTGTGATAATCGCCAGCTGTCCGCGCGACACCTGCCTGCTCATCTGCTTGATGTCGACAGCTGAGCCCGTGACACCTGCCTGCTCATCTGCTTGATAATGCGCCAGCTGAGCGTGACACCTGCCTGCTCATCTGCAAGATAATCACCAGCTGAGCCGCGTGACACCTGCCTGCTCATCTGTGATAATCGACAGCTGAGCCGTGCGACCTGCCTGCTCATCTGCTTGATAATCGGCCAGCTGAGCGGCGTGACACCTGCCTGTTCATCTGCTTGACTGTGGCCATCTGAGCCCGTGACACCTGCCTGTTCATCTGTGATAATCGCCAGCTGAGCCCGTGACACCTGCCTGCTCATCTGCTTGATATCGCCAGCTGAGGCCGCGCGACACCTGCCTGTTCATCTGCTTGATATACCCAGCTGAGCAGCACGACACCTGCCTCTTCATCTGCTTGATGTCGACAGCTGGGCCCGACACCTGCCTGCTCATCTGGTTGATAATGGCCAGCTGAGAGCGTGACACCTGCCTGCTCATCTGCCCGATAATCAACAGCTGAGCCCAGCGACTACCCTGCCCTGCTCATCTGCTTGATGTCGACCAGCTGGGCCATGTGCGACACCTGCCTGCTCATCTTTTTTGATGTCGCCAGCTGAGGCGCGACACCTGCCTGCTCATCTTTTGATAATCTGGGCCAGCTGCCACCTGTTCCGATCGCAGCGACACCTGCCTGCTCATCTGTGATAATCGACCAGCTGAGGCTCGTGACACCTGCCTGCTCATCTGTGATAATCGACAGCTGTTGAGCGTGACACCTGCCTGCTCATCTGCTTGATAATCGCCAGCTGAGCCGCGCGACACCTGCCTGCTCATGTTTTGATAATCGACAGCTGAGCCCGCGACACCTGCCTGCTCATCTGCTTGATACGACCAGCTGAGCCGCCGACACCTGCCTGCTCATTCTGCTTGATAATGCCGACAGCTGAGCCGCGCGACACCTGCCTGCTCATCTCTTTTGATAATCGACAGCTGGGCAGCGCGACACCTGCCTGCTCATCTGCTTGATAATCGACAGCTGAGCCCGCGTGACACCTGCCTGCTCATCTGCTTGATAATCGCCAGCTAAGCCTCGCGACACCTGCCTGCTCATCTGCTTGATAATGGACAGCTGAGCTGACCTGCCTGTTCACCTGCCTGTCATCTTTTTGATGCCTGCTTCTGCTGACTGTGGCCAGCCCGTGACACCTGCCTGCTCATCTGCTTGATAATCGACAGCTGGGCCGCGCGACACCTGCCTGCTCATCTTTTTGATAATCGCCAGCTGGGCCGCGCGACACCTGCCTGCTCATCTGTGATAATCGACAGCTGGGCCCACGATACCTGCCTGCTCATCACTTTTGACTGTGGCCAGCTGAGCCACGCGACACCTGCCTGTTCATCTGCTTGATAATCGCCAGCTGGGCCCCGCGACACCTGCCTGCTCATCTGCTTGATAAACGACAGCTGTCCCGCTCACCTGCCTGCTCATCTGTGATAATCAACAGCTGAGGCGTGACGACACCTGCCTGTTCATCTGCTTGATGCCCAAACACCAGCTGAGCCCGCGACACCTGCCTGCTCATCTGCTTGATAATCGACAGCTGGCCCACGACACCTGCCTGCTCATCTGCTTGATAATCGCCAGCTGACCGCGCGACACCTGCCTGCTCATCTGTGATAATGCGCCAGCTGGGCCGCGACACCTGCCTGTTCATCTGATAATTGACCCAGCTGGCGCGACGACCTGCCTGTTCATCGCTGCGATGTGGCCAGCTGGGCCCCGCGACACCTGCCTGCTCATCTGCTTGATAATCAAAAGCTGGGCCTCGCGACACCTGCCTGTTCATCTGCTTGATAGTCACAGCTGGCCCCCGCGACACCTGCCTGCTCATCTGTGATAATGGCCAGCTGGGCGCGCGACACCTGCCTGCTCATCTGATAATCGAGCTGTGGCGCGCGACACCTGCCTGCACTTCTCTGCTTGCGACTGTCCCGACAGCTGCCGCGTGACACCTGCCTGCTCATCTGTTTGATAATCGCCAGCTTAGGCGCGACGACGCCTGCCTGCTCATCTGTGATAATGGCCAGCTGAACCGCGTGCGACACCTGCCTGCTCATCTGCTTTGATCATCGACAGGCTGGGCGCGCGACACCTGCCTGCTCATCTGCCTGATCTGCGCCCGGCTGGGCCGTCGCGACACCTGCCTGCTCATCTGCTTGATAATCGACAGCTGGGCGCGCGACGCCTGCCTGCTCATCGCTGATAATTGACAGCTGGGCCTCGCTTCTCCTGCCTGTCATCTGCTTTGTAATCGCCCAGCTGACCGTAGCGACACCTGCCACTCATCTGCCTGATGCTCGCCAGCTGAGCCCTTGACGCCTGCCCTGCTCATTGTGATAATTGACAGCTGGATCAGCGACACCTGCCTGTTCATCTGTGGGCCACGCGTTTGCCTGTTCATCTGCCTGATGCTCGTCAGCTGGGCCGACACCTGCCTCTCCATCTTTTTGATCGTCTGCGCTGATGCTGCGCCAGCCACCTGCTCATCTTATTGATAACCCGGCAGCTGAGCCTAACTGTTTGCTCATCTCTGTGATTTCATGTGCTGGCCGGCGCGTTCACCTGCCTGCTCGTGCTCTTCTTCTTGACTGTGGC
>NW_027219313.1:0-7406 GCF_027580195.1 Bos mutus
TGAAGAATCCAGGCATTTCCTTCATTAATTTTTCTATACAGTGATAAGTACCCTCTTCCTTCTTGTGAACCATACGGTAAAAGTGACTGTTTACAACTCTCTCTCTCTTTAATATGGATCGCCTATGTTTTGTAAGTCTGGAATTTTAATCTTTATCTTTGCTGAGAATAACTACCTTGTAAGACAGTATATATTTCCACACCATGTTGATTAAAACACCTTTGTTCCATCAGAGCTCTGGTCCCCGTGTCTTTCTCTCTATCTATCTCTTTTTCAGGCTGATCCCTTGGAGCTCTGCAGAGGCTCTCTGAGTTCACTTTCCTGCCTGGGCTTCTAAGGCCCTCTCGAGAAGGCACTCTGCATGTTCACTCCATCGAGAGGGCACCTGAGGCCTCTGTGAACAGAGCAAGCCCTGTGTTGGGGGCTTTATTGGCTTTCTGCATAAGCCAAGGAATATCAGCCTCTTTCTGTCCCTTACCTTCTTATCATCAACTCCGGACCACCAAGTTCCGGTCCATTAAAGGACCTCAACAAGTGGCACCCAGAACAGGGACTTGGTACACGTAGGCAGATTCTTGGACAGAGTGACCCCAGGGCCTATTGAGGCCGGTAAGTACTAAGACATGGGTAAAAAGACTGGAAAGCCCCATCACTTTTCTACTTTACTTCATCACTTATTTAAAGTTCAGGGATCTAACGAAATGCATGCTGATTTTTTAGCTAGATTAGAAACTGCTATTTCCCGTAGTGTATTTGGAGAAGCCAAAAGGGAACTAGAGAAATTATTTGCTTTACAACTCTCTCTCTCTTTAATATGGATCGCCTATGTTTTGTAAGTCTGGAATTTTAATCTTTGTCTTTGCTGAGAATAACTACCTTGTAAGACAGTATATATGTCCACACCATGTTGATTAAAACACCTTTAATTACTTGCAAATTACTTGCATTATGTGATAATGCAAATCAGGGATGCCAAAAAGCTATGGCTCCAATTCGTGAGAAAGGGACTATTGATTATTTGAAGGCTTGTTGCAATCTAGGATTAGAAACTCAAAAGATGCAAATGGTAGCTGAAACAATAGCTGCTGCCTTAAGAAAGGGAAATAAAGGATGCTTTACATGTGGAAATAAGAACCATTTAGAAAGGGACGGCCCTAACAAAGCTTAAAAAAAAAAGAAAAATATATAAAGATAAAAGACCTCCAAAAATCTGTCCTCGCTACAGTAGAGGAATGTATTGGGCAAAAGACTGTAAGTCTAAATCAGACATTGAAAGGAAACCTATTCCAGAAAACTGCAAGCAGGGAACCCCAGGTCTGCTTCAGCAAAAACCTGAGACAAATTCCATCTTTTACCTGAAACCCTCAACATCTGGCAGTGCTGCCATCGATATACCAGCTTTGTTTTTAGATACTATGAAGTTAATGAGCTCTATTTAAATTCAAATTCACGTGAATTGAAAAATATTAAATATATATAATTATTTAAATATGAATATAATTTAAATATAATTGTTTGCTAATCTAATTAAGACATGTCTTAAATCATCAACATTATATAATACTTTTATTATGCCTAGGTTTAAGGTAAACTAAATTTGTCAACAAAAAGGTAACTCTCTCTCTCTCTCTCTCTCTCTCTATATATATATATATATATGAGATAAAAACTTTTGGATAAACTATTAAAAGTTATTATATTTATAATAGAATAATCTATTATTATAATCTGTTATTATAATCTAAAATAGTCTCTTAGGATTGGAATAACTTAAATTTCTAGAGTTGTACTAAACTAAATAATAAAAGTTTATTAAATAGCTTGGTATTTCAAAAAAATAAGATTTTAAAACATTAATTACTAAACATTAAATTCCTCTTACAAAAAGTTTTTTCTTACAGAAAAACTAAAGAGATTTTAAACTATTAATAAATATATTTTATAATGTATAATATATTGATATATATAAATATAAATATATATTTATATGTAATAAATATATTCATACAATCTATAAAATGCTAATATACAAGACACTTCATAGTTGCTAAGAAAAAGTGAGATATATGCTTAGTAAAAAAGATACAAGATATGACATACTCAGATATACATTCACATTTTCCTGGTCACTCCTCCTCATTTAACAAACAATACAATTTAAAATAACTTTGGAAGAATAGCGAGCCTATTCTCCACTCCAGTGTTCTTGCCTGGAGAATCCAGGACAGGGGAGCCTGGTGGGCTGCCGTCTCTGGGGTCGCACAGAGTCGGGCGACTGAAGCGTCAGCAGCAGCAGAGCAACAGACCTTAGAAAGGTTAATGCATCTATAGAAACCTATGGGTGCATTACAACAAGGAGTCTGCATCACCTACCCTATTCCTCAAAATTGGCACCCAGACCACCGTGCGCTTTGCTGCTACCTGGGGAGCTGGCCACATGCATGCGTGCGAGGGCACCAAGGCCTGTCACCAAGTATACCAGCTCCAAGTAAATATAACATGCCTGCTGCTGTTAACGGAGAAGTAAATGGCACCCACCCAGCATTCTTGTTTTGGAAAATCCCATGACGGAGGGCCTGTTGGGCTGTAGTCCATGGGCTGCTATCGGTCACACTGAGCGACTTCACTTTCACTCTCACTATTATTGATTTAATACTTATTTTTTTTTTTAATATGCTTTACACCCTTTATTTCGAGAGGTTTATGACAATGGAGAACACCCAGTTCTGATCTTTCCATTTTTTCCTACACGTTTGTATAGACACAATTCCTTTTAATTTACTCTAATCATTTCGTTGGAAGCTTACACAACAAAATTCCTGCGTATATTTCTGACACTTTAAACAAGTTTCACAACCTTTCAATACTATACACATTACAGGTATTCCTTATAATCCAGACACAAGACATAGACAAACACATCACACACTAGTTACAAATAAAGAAATTTAACAAGAAGAATACACATATATTAATTAATCTTCTCTTATCTTAAAGTAGACTTTACTAGATTCCAGCTATTTTCTAAACCTATAACTATTGTTAATACAGCTTTATTTGTTTTAAATTTTTAACTTCTTCTTAAGATTCAAGGGGCCCAGCATTCAAAAAATGGAGATGAAACAAAAACTCAGGAAGAAGAAATTCCAACACGGGCTATATCTGCTCCAAAGATCTCCAGCTTCTCGCCTCTTTGGGGCATCACTCCTGATTATCTCCACTTGGGGACAAATAAAGCCCTACTAATCAAGCTGTTTCGTCTCAAACAGGATTGCCTCCCAGTCCTGGAATACATTCTCTGGCAATGCTCAGTCTTTTGGCCTGTACCTCCCCCACTCCAGAGGCTCAGACTAATACCCAACCCTCCCCACAGGTGGTGAATGGACAGAGAGAGACCAATCATTTCAACTAATGACTCTACACATATGTTCTCCTAATTACATGAAAGGGCCTTCACACCTGGGCAGGGAAAGAAACTAAATAACATTTCTTAGGGCTATGAAGTCCTTCCCTTGTGCATGAAGCGCAGCAAAATTGTGCACAAACATCAGCCAACAAATTTGGGCTTCATCCTGCCTCCAAAAGAAGATTTTCAGACATTGTTGATTTATTTACTGCCCTTTCTTTGTCTGTAAACCATGTTTATATTACTGAGACTTTAGGGAAAAGAGTTAGGAAAGAACAAAAAGAATTTTATACAAAGGGTTTTTAAAAAACTTTACTTATACTCCCATTCCTTGGGACAAATGTCAAACCAAATCAAGAAAATCAATGTTTGGCTAATCATACAATTGTTGTTTGGGACCCCATGGTATGGTTATCTGACTGCTCAGAGATATTAACAACACTGTGTGTGATATGGAAGGTCACTGACACTATGATGGAACATTACTATGACAAAGCTGACTTTTGAGTGGCTTGACGGGTGGATTACCCCACCTCCTCCTAAGATCGTCGTCCCCATAAACAGAGGTAGGCCTGAACAATGGACATTTGAAACTTGCTGCAAACACCAGAGCACGGAAAACTTGGGACTTGGACGGACATTTCATGAGACCAGTCGCGGGTCATGCGTCTATTTCTTTCACTATAATCGTCATATTTATACAGGCCTGTGTCCCACTTCCTTGTAAGAGAAGCTACAGAAAATTTACAATTTAATAAGACTTTTACATTCTGTAACTTGTACTAATTGCAAACTATATACTGTCTTAACTTCATTTCTTTGCTTACCAATTTGTGTTACTCCTGTCTAATTCAATCATAGAAAGAACTGAATCAAATTGAATCTTCATTTACAAAATTTAGATGATAATGCTTCTCTGAATGTAATAATTAATAAAAAGAAAATCTTTAAAACTTTTTCTAAAAATCTACCCTTCCCTAATTTGGAAACTTAGCTGAACAAATATCCGCTAGACCCACGAGGATGGTTTCATATTACCCACAGTATCAGGTCTGGAACTGTAATCTTTGTTGATTGTCTTGATAATTATATTTGTTGTTTACGTCTGCCCTCTATCTGGGTTAGTTAATATAGCTCAAATTCATTTAGTCAAGACCTTTTTACAAATATAATAAAATAGAGGGATTGTCAGAAGCATTAACAAGAGGCTTCACTGTGTGCTGTTTGGATCTGTCAGGAATTCTCTGTCATTAATTCCTGAAGAGGAGAGGCAAGCCTCTCCAGAGCTGAAGAATCCAGGCATTTCCTTATTAATTTTCTATACAGTGATAAGTCCCTCTTCCTTCCGTAACCATATGGTAAAGTGATTGTATACAACTCTCTCTCCTTTAATATGGATCTCCTATGTTTTAGGTCTGGAGATTTTAATCTTTATCTTTGCTGGAAATACTACCTTGTAAGACAGTATATATGGCCACACCATGTTGATTAAAACACCTTTGCTCCATCAGAGCTCTGGTCCCCGTGTATTTCTCTCCCTCCCTCTCTCTCTCTCTCTCTCTCTCTTTCAGGCTGATCTCTTGGAGTGCAGAGGCTCTCTGAGCTCACTTTCCTACCTGGGCTTCTAAGACCCTCTCCAGAAGGTGCTCCCCGTCTTCACTCCATCGAGAGGGCACCTGAGGCCTCTGTGAACAGTTGTGTTTCATTTGTTAGCATAGTTGGGTGGGCCCTGCCGCCAGAGGCGCTAATAGTGGTAGTCCCGACCTAACAGGATTCACCTTGTATGTTCAGTGCCCAGGTGCCGCATGGAGGAGGGTGGGGGGCCACAAGAAGGGAAACACTGCATGGAGGAGTGCTGGGGGCGTGGACTAAGCTATAAAGTCAGTCCTTGAAGCAGAAAGGCTAAGCCCTTAACGTCTCCTTCTTCCAAAGAAAGGATACACTGGCTGGAGGAGTCTCTGGGGCATGAGGATCAAGCCAGAGAGTCAGTCCTGAAGCAGAAAGGCTAAAGCCTGTTAATGTCTCCCATCTTACAAAGCACAGACCAGTGTGTCCCAGTATTTTAATGTCAGGTATCACTGCTTACATGTATGATTACCTCATAGCTACACATGTCTCATTACATGCCTCTTACAAGTGCTGGGCATTGTTCTGGGTGCTGGACACTCAGTATGTAGTAGGGGATACGAGCTCCAGGATTTTTTTATTTCTGCAAAGAAAATAGAAGAACGAAAAGATTCCTATGTGGTTCAGTTTGAGAAAGTTCTCACCATGTGGAGGGCCCTATAAAATTAAAATGTGGTAAATACATATAATAAATTTAACATTTTAACCACTTGATTGAATGACTGGGTGGCTTGTGGGAGTCAGGCTAATAAAGATGGCCCTGAGGTGTCATCCACCTTTCTCCCAGAGGAACACCCAAACGCAGGCCTTGTAGACCTTCCCTTTATTCTTCACTCTCCCCAGTGGCTCTAGGTCATTGGTCTGTGTGTCATTTAAGAATCTCTTTATCATTTTGTTGTTAGGTTTATTTTGGAAAGCTTCTCAGATGCCCCTGGGACTTGAGGAAGGCAGGCAGATTCAGGTTCTCCCTGCTGGCATGCCTGCCAGGTTGAGGTGGGGAGGCCAAGGCTGGTCTGAGAGTTGTGGTCTGTGTGCCTGTGGTCAGTGGACCTCTTCTCTGAGGGCAAGGAAACTTTGTGTGGAGCCTGGAGAGATTCTGACAGTGTCCAGTCTTCACAGTCTCTTCTTTAATTTATGTTTGCATTTAGTTTCTCATTTAACTGTTTTCTAGGAGATTCCAACTCCTACTGAAGAACTGAAAAATATACGTATGCTTCTTGAAAGAATAAGAAGAAACTCTGAGTCTAGAGTGGAAAGACAACAGGCTGTAGGGGATTCACGTGTTGACATTTGCCTCCAGGCGTCGCTAGCCTCCGTGTTGCTGTCTTTAAACTCTGTCTGATTTTTCAGATCATTTTCATCTTCCCCACTGAGCAGACCAGGGTGGATCAGTTAGGGTTCTCATACACCTTCTCCAGATTTATGATGAGGCTAGTAATTTAGTACCTTTGAGAGGAGTTCTCAACTTACATTTTGTTTACACTGGGCCTCTGAAGTCCACTCTTAACTTTAGACTGATCTGGCTAGGATTCAACGTCCTTGCATATTTCCAGCTGTACATGGGCTGAAAGGAGTATCAGCCTGAAGTCAAGCATGAGGTTGAAAGTGCCCTTTGGCCTGCCCTGCAGCTGCTGTTGGAGACACCTGGGTTACTGGTTGCCAGTCGTTCCATCTCTGGATTACAGTGGGCAAGTGGCAGGCACAGTTCCAGCTAACATGACAGCAGTAGGTGGAGTGCTCAGAGGGCTGGAGTGCTGTTTGAGCACCAAGTCCTGGGCGAGAAGGTACCACCACATCCATCCTGGATTTGTCACTTAGTCCTTGTTTTGACCTCCATTGCCTGGAAGTGTTTTTCCTTCTGTCAAAACAAGGCTGGCTTTTTTCCCTTAGAGACCTCCTCGGCTCTTAAGCCCGAGGAAGACCGCTAAGGTGGTGCACTCAGGAGTCAAAGGGAGTCTGGAGAGAGCAGTTTAAGGGCCTGGCAGCCCTCTCTTCATTACAGATCTGGAGAAAGGGCCCGGGCCGGCCAGGAAGAGAAACCCCCTCAGTCAAGCATGAACAAACTCAGTGGGACATCCCCTGAAGTAGTGATGGCGTGTCTGCCTGAAAGTGGACTGTGGTCCCTTCTTCTCCCGGGGATCTCAGCCTTGGGATGGCTGCGTGAGTAAGGGAGGACTGGGGGAGACAACAAGCTGCCTCCCACCTCTGCGTCAGGTCTCTGGGGTAGAAGAGGCCTGGTCCAGGCAGTCCGTTGGCAGTGGAACCAACTGAGGCAGCCCTGGTGCTGTCTGCCCTGGTGTGGACTCCTCCTTTCCCAAGTTCTAGGCCCATTGTCTCCTTTATAAAATTCATTCATCCATTCATTCATTAAATT
>NW_027219314.1:0-8044 GCF_027580195.1 Bos mutus
CTGATCATGCATTAATCCGCAAGCTGACGAACACTGATCACGTGACTGCATAGACTGATCTCGTGGCTGATCATGCACTGATCACGTGGTTCATCATGCACTGTTCACGTGGCTGATCATACACTGATCACGTGGCTGATCATGCACTGATCGCGTTGCGGATAATGCACTAATCACGTGGCTGATCATACACTGATCACGTGGCTGACATTCACTGATCGCGTGGCTGTGCATACACTAATCACGTGACTGATCATGCGGTGATCGCGTGGGTATCGTGCACTGATCACGTGACCTGTGCATGCACTGATCCCGTGGCTGATCATGCACTGATCACGTGGGTATCATGCACTGATCACGTGACTGCTGATCATGCACTGATCATGTGACTGATCATGCACTGATCACGTGGCTGATCATGCACTGATCACGTGACTGATCATGCACTGATCGCGTGACTGATCATGCGCTGATCACGTGGCTATCATGCACTGATCACGTGGCTGATCATACACTGATCACGTGACTGATCATGCACTGATCGCGTGGCTGATCATACACTGATCACGTGACTGATCATGCACTGATCACGCTGATGGCACTGATCACGTGCCTGATCATGCACTGATCCGTGGCTGATCACGTGACTGATCACGTGGCTGATCATGCACTGATCGTCTGATCGTGGCTGATCGTGATCACTGATCACCTGACTGATCCGTGATCACGTGGCCTGATCATGCACTGATCACGCGGCTGATCATGCACTGATCACGCGTGACTGATCATGCACTGATCATCCGTGCTGATCATGCACTGATCACGTGGCTGATCATGCACTGATCACGTGACTGATCATGCACTGATCACGTGGCTGATCATGCACTGATCACGTGGCTGATCATGCACTGATCGTGTGGCTGCATCATGCACTGATCACGTGACGTGGCTGATCATGCACTGATCACGTGGCTGATCATGCACTGATCGTGGCTGATCATGCACTGATCACGTGGCTGATCATGCACTGATCACGATGGCTGATCATGCACTGATCACGTGACTGATCATGCACTGATCACGTGACTGATCGGCACTGATCGCGTGCCTGATCATGCACTGATCACGTGGCTGATCATGCACTGATCACGTGGCTGATCATGCACTGATCACGTGGCTGATCATGCACTGATCCGTGACTGATCATGCACTGATCACGTGGCTGATCATGCACTGATCGCGTGACTGATCATGCACTGATCATTAGCTGATCATATACTGATCACGTGATCATGCACTGATAGCGTGGCTGATCATGCACTGATCACGTGCTGATCATGCACTGATCGCGTGGCTGATCATGCACTGATCGCGTGGCTGATCACACACTGATCCCGTGGCTGATCATGCACTGAACCGTGACTGATCATGCACTGATCACGTGGCTGATCATTCACTGATCACGTGGCTGATCATACACTGATCACGTGACTGATCGTATCATCGCACTTGTCGCTGTGCTGATCATACACTGATCACGTGGCTGATCATGCACTGATCACGTACGCTGATCATGCACTGATCGCGTGGCTGATCATGCACTGATCACGTGGCTGATCTTGCACTGATCACGTGGCTGATCATACACTGATCACGTGGCTGATCATGCACTGATCGCGTGACTGTCATGCACTCTGATCACGTGGCTGATCATGCACTGATCGTGCCTGATGATCATGCACTGATCGCGTGGCTGATCATGCACTGATCACGTGGCTGATCATGCACTGATCGCGTGGCTGATCATGCACTGATCATGCACTGATCACGCTGATCATGCACTGATCACGTGGCTGATCATTCACTGATCACGTGGCTGATCATGCACTGATCACGTGGCTGATCATGCTGATCTGATGATCATGTAAGCTGATCATACACTGATCATCGTGACTGATCATGCACTGATCTTGTTGCTGATCATGATCATCGCGTGACTGATCATGCACTGATCACGTGGCTGATCTTACACTGATCACGTGGCTGATCATGCACTAATCACGCGTTGCTGATCATGCACTGATCACGTGGCTGATCATACACTGATCACGTGGCTGATCATGCACTGATCACGTGGCTGATCATGCACTGATCACGTAGCTGATCATGCACTGATCACGTGACTGATCATGCACTGATCACGTGCTGATCATGCACTGATCACGTGACTGATCATGCACTGATCACGTGGCTGATCATGCACTGATCACGTTGCTGATCATGCACTGATCGCGTGGCTGATCATGCACTGATCACGTGGCTGATCATGCACTGATCACAAAGCTGATCATGCACTGATCACGTGGCTGATGCATGCACTGATCACGTGGCTGATCATGCACTGATCGCGTGCCTGATCATGCACTGATCACGTGGCTGATCATGCACTGATCACGTGGCTGATCATGCACTGATCACGTGGCTGATCATGCACTGATCATTGCTGATGATCATGCACTGACGTGGCTGATCATGCACTGATCACGTGCTGATGCACTGATCGTGCACTGATCATGCACTGATGACTGATCATGCACTGATCACGTGGCTGATCATGCACTGATCACGTGGCTGATCATGCACTGATCACGTGACTGATCATGCACTGATCACGTGACTGATCATGCACTGATCACGTGGCTGATCATGCACTGATCACGTGACTGATCATGCACTGATCACGTGGCTGATCATGCACTGATCACGTGGCTGATCATGCACTGATCACGCGGCTGATCATGCACTGATCACGTGACTGATCATGCACTGATCACGTGGCTGATCATGCACTGATCACGTGGCTGATCATGCACTGATCACGTGGCTGATCATACACTGATCATGGCTGATCATGCACTGATCACGTGGCTGATCATGCACTGATCACGTGGCTGATCATGCACTGATCACGTGGCTGATCATGCACTGATCACGTGGCTGATCATACACTGATCACGTGACTGATCATGCACTGATCACGTGGCTGATCATGCACTGATCACGTTGCGCTGATCATGCACTGATCACGTGGCTGATCATGCACACTGATCGTGGCTGATCATGCACTGATCACGTGGCTGATCATGCACTGATCACGTGGCTGATCATGCACTGATCACGTGGCTGATCATCATGCACTGATCGTGGCTGATCATACACTGATCACGTGGCTGATCATGCACTGATCACGTGCTGATCATGCACTGATCACGTGACTGATCATGCACTGATCACGTGGCTGATCATGCACTGATCACGTGACTGATCATGCACTGATCACGTGGCTGATCATGCACTGATCACGTGACTGATCATTCACTGATCGTGCACTGATCATACACTGCTCACGTGGCTATCATGCACTGATCACGTGACTGATCATGCACTGATCACGTGACTGATCATGCACTGATCACGTGGCTGATCATGCACTGATCACGTGGCTGATCATGCACTGATCACGTGGCTGATCATGCACTGATCACGTGGCTGATCATGCACTGATCACGTGGCTGATCATGCACTGATCACGTGGCTGATCATGCACTGATCACGTGGCTGATCATGCACTGATCACGTGGCTGATCATGCACTGATCACGATCGTGGCTGATCATGCACTGATCACGTGGCTGATCATGCACTGATCACGTGGCTGATCATGCACTGATCACGTGGCTGATCATGCACTGATCACGTGGCTGATCATGCACTGATCACGTGGCTGATCATGCACTGATCACGTGGCTGATCATGCACTGATCACGTGGCTGATCATGCACTGATCACGTGGCTGATCATGCACTGATCACGTGGCTGATCATGCACTGATCACGTGGCTGATCATGCACTGATCACGTGACTGATCATGCACTGATCACGTGGCTGATCATGCACTGATCACGTGGCTGATCATGCACTGATCACGTGGCTGATCATGCACTGATCATGCACTGATCACGTGCTGATCATACACTGATCACGTGGCTGATCATGCACTGATCAACGTGGCTGATCATGCACTGATCACGTGGCTGATCATGCACTGATCACGTGGCTGATCATGCACTGATCACGTGGCTGATCATGCACTGATCACGTGGCTGATCATGCACTGATCACGTGGCTGATCATGCACTGATCACGTGGCTGATCATGCACTGATCACGTGGCTGATCATGCACTGATCACGTGGCTGATCATGCACTGATCACGTGGCTGATCATACACTGATCACGTGGCTGATCATGCACTGATCACGTGGCTGATCATGCACTGATCACGTGGCTGATCATGCACTGATCACGGCTGATCATGCACTGATCGCGTGTGGCTGATCATGCACTGATCTTGCACTGATCACGCTGATCATGCACTGATCACGTGGCTGATCATGCACTGATCACGTGGCTGATCATGCACTGATCACGTGGCTGATCATGCACTGATCACGTAGCTGATCATGCACTGATCACGTGGCTGATCATGCACTGATCACGTGGCTGATCATGCACTGATCACGTGGCTGATCATGCACTGATCACGTGGCTGATCATGCACTGATCACGTGGCTGATCATGCACTGATCACGTGATCATGACTGATCATGCACTGATCAGACCACTGGCTGATCATGCACTGATCACGTGGCTGATCATACACTGATCACGTGGCTGATCATGCACTGATCACGTGGCTGATCATGCACTGATCACGTGGCTGATCATGCACTGATCACGTGGCTGATCATGCACTGATCACGTGGCTGATCATGCACTGATCACGTGGCTGATCATGCACTGATCTGATCATGGCTGATCATGCACTGATCACGTGCTGACTGATCACTGATCACGTGGCTGATCATGCACTGATCACGTGGCTGATCATGCACTGATCACGTGGCTGATCATGCACTGATCACGTGGCTGATCATGCACTGATCACGTGGCTGATCATACACTGATCACGTGGCTGATCATGCACTGATCACGTTGCTTATCATGCACTGATCACGTGGCTGATCATGCACTGATCACGTGGCTGATCATACACTGATCACGTGGCTGATCATGCACTGATCACGACTGATCATGCACTGATCACGTGGCTGATCATGCACTGATCACGTGACTGATCATGCACTGATCACGTGGCTGATCATGCACTGATCACGTGGCTGATCATGCACTGATCACGTGGCTGATCATGCACTGATCACGTGGCTGATCATGCACTGATCACGTGGCTGATCATGCACTGATCACGTGGCTGATCATGCACTGATCACGTGGCTGATCATGCACTGATCACGTGGCTGATCATGCACTGATCACGTGACTGATCATGCACTGATCACGTGGCTGATCATGCACTGATCACGTGGCTGATCATGCACTGATCACGTGACTGATCATGCACTGATCACGTGGCTGATCATGCACTGATCACGTGGCTGATCATGCACTGATCACGTGACTGATCATGCACTGATCACGTGACTGATCATGCACTGATCACGTGGCTGATCATGCACTGATCACGTGGCTGATCATGCACTGATCACGTGGCTGATCATGCACTGATCACGTGGCTGATCATGCACTGATCACGTGGCTGATCATGCACTGATCACGTGACTGATCATGCACTGATCACGTGGCTGATCATGCACTGATCACGTGGCTGATCATGCACTGATCACGTGGCTGATCATGCACTGATCACGTGGCTGATCATGCACTGATCACGTGGCTGATCATGCACTGATCACGTGGCTGATCATGCACTGATCACGTGGCTGATCATGCACTGATCACGTGGCTGATCATGCACTGATCACGTGGCTGATCATGCACTGATCACGTGGCTGATCATGCACTGATCACGTGGCTGATCATGCACTGATCACGTGGCTGATCATGCACTGATCACGTGGCTGATCATGCACTGATCACGTGGCTGATCATGCACTGATCACGTGGCTGATCATGCACTGATCACGTGGCTGATCATGCACTGATCACGTGGCTGATCATGCACTGATCACGTGGCTGATCATGCACTGATCACGTGGCTGATCATGCACTGATCACGTGGCTGATCATGCACTGATCACGTGGCTGATCACTGATCACGTGGCTGATCATGCACTGACTGATCATGCACTGATCATGCACTGATCATGCACTGATCACGTGGCTGATCATGCACTGATTGATCTGATAATGCACTGTTCACGTGGCTCATCATGCACTGATCACGAAGCTGATCATGCACTGATCACGTGGCTGATCATGCACTGATCACGTGGGAGATCATGCACTGATCACGTGGCTGATCATGCACTGATCACGTGGCTGATCATGCACTGATCACGTGGCTGATCATGCACTGATCACGTGGCTGATCATGCACTGATCACGTGGCTGATCATGCACTGATCACGTGGCTGATCATGCACTGATCACGTGGCTGGCTGCACTGATCGTGGCTGATCATGCACTGATCACGTGGCTGATCATGCACTGATCACGTGGCTGATCATGCACTGATCACGTGACTGATCATGCACTGATCACGTGGCTGATCATGCACTGATCACGTGGCTGATCATGCACTGATCACGTGGCTGATCATGCTGATCTGATGGCATCAGGCACTGATGCCTGTTCATGCACTGATCACGTGGCTGATCATGCACTGATCACGTGGCTGATCATGCACTGATCACGTGAATGATCATGCACTGATCACGTGGCTATCATGCACTGATCACGTGGCTATAATGCACTGATCACGTGACTGATCATGAACTGATCACGTACCTGTTCATGCACTGATCACGTGGCTATCATGCACTGATCACGTGCTGATCATGCACTGATCACGTGACTGATTATGCACTGATCACGTGGCTGATCATGCACTGATCACGTGACTGACATGCACTGATCACGTGACTGATCATGCACTGATCACGTGGCTGATCATGCACTGATCACGTGGCTAATCATACATTGGTCACGTAACTAATCATGCACTGATCACGTGGCTGATCTTGCACTGATCACGTGGCTGATCATGCACTGATCACGTGGCTGATCATGCACTGATCACGTGGCTGATCATGCACTGATCACGTGGCTGATCATACACTGATAACGTGACTGATCATGCACTGATAACGTGACTGATCATGCACTGATCACGTGGCTATCATGCACTGATCACGTGGCAGATCATGCACTGATCACGTGGCTGATCATACATTGAACACGTGACTGATCATGCACTGATCACCTGGCTATCATGCACTGATCACCTAGCTGATCATGCACTGATCACGTGACTATCATGCGTTGATCATTTGACTGTGCATGCACTGATCTCAAGGATGATCATACACTGATCACTTGGCTGATCAGGAACTGATCACGTGACTGAGCATATAGTGATCACGTTTCTAAATGTTGCTTATCATGTTATTGATCATGTGCTGATCACGTGGGTATCATGCACTGATCACGTGACTGCACATGCACTGATCATGTAACTGTACGCAATGATAACATGGCTATCATGCACTGATCACGTGGCTGACAATGCACTGATCATGTGACTGTGCATGCACTGATCACGTAGCTATCATGCATTGATCACTTGGCTATCATACAGTGATCACGTGGCTGATCATACACTGATCACGTGACTGCACATGCACTGATGACGTGGCTGATCATACACTGATCACGTGATTGATCATGCACAGATCATGTTGTTGATCATGCTCTGGTCAGGTGGCTATCATGCACTGATTACGTGGCTGATCATGCACTGATCACGTGGCAATCTGATGATCACATGGCTGATCATACACTGATCACGTGACTGATCATGCACTGATGCACTGATCACGTGACTGCAGGCACTGATCACTTGACTGTGCATGCACTGATCACGTGGATGATCATGCACTGATTAAT
>NW_027219315.1:0-7671 GCF_027580195.1 Bos mutus
CTTATTTCTCTTTCTCTCCCTGTGGATCGCCATTTTAAACTGATATCAAAACATCCTATGGACATCAGTCAATGACCAGGATAACTGGGCTCAAATCAGTGTTCACCAGGTTCAGAAGTAGGCTCTTTCCTTGGCATCAGCTTCCTCCACACCTCCTGTCCCACGTCACAAAATGAGACAAAATAATGAAGTATTTTCAGGGGAAATGCATTTCCCATATTGAAATCATCACAGGTGTTCTTTCTCAAGAGTGTGTGAGTTAGACCTTGATGTGACATAGGAATAAGTACATACTTGTAATAGGCTCCTTGAGTCCTGCCTTGGTGTGCAATGCTTTTGAAAACTTTTATCTCCTGAATCGACCAGTAGCAGTGTATAGTAATTTAAAAAGGAAGGCATCTTTGGTTGTCTGGTTTCCTGGGCTACAGCTGATCCTGGGCAGTAGACCTCTGCTGAGGTCAGAAATTTGGATATATGATTAGTTAGGGGTTTCCATTTGTATTTTGATTGTTGTTGATTAGTCCCTAAGTCATGTCGCATTCTTTTGTGATCCCACGGACTGTACCCACCAGGCTTCTCTGTCCATGGGATTCCCCAGGCCAGAATACTGGAGTGGGTTTCCATTTCCTTTGTCAGGGGATCTTCATGACCCAGGGATCAAACCCCAGTCTCCTGCATTAGCAGGTGGATTCTTTACCGCTGAGCCACCAGGGAAGCCCTTGTATTTCCAATACCATTGCCTTATATTTGACACACCTCTATTGGGTGTATTACATACGTCTATGCGCCTGTGTGTTAGGGTTGCTTTGCTTGTTTGTTTTGTCAGAAACAGAAAAGTGAAGTGGCATTGCTTGCTTAAGTCTCTCAGGGAACCAGCAACAGTAAAAATGTATTTTAAAAAAAAGTATTTCCATATCTTAAGGAGATGAATTTCCACAACTCCCTATGAAGGGGTTTAGTCTCCTGCCTAGAACGTACTGACATTGAATGAACTCTTTCATGAGTGGTCATTTTAGGAAAGAAGTGGTTCTACTCTTTTTAAGTGATTATTGGCTACATTTAAAATTATGCTTGAGATTGTGTGAAATAGGTAAGTAAAACTACAGATCCCAGTGATCCATTTTCTTTACCCTGCATGTGGATGCAGTACAAACTCAGTGTAAACAATCAGTTTGGGTAGAGCCAACATGCCCTGCACAGACATTTTGTTTATAAAGTGGACAGACTGGATGTGCTAACAGGAAATCTACACTTTGTTCAGCAGATTATTTATCTAATAAAGGAGGACCTAGAGCCAAGGGAATGTGTAACGTGGTGATTGTGAGCTAAAATAGGTGACAACATTGAGAGAGTGGTATTATGAACAGTGCAGAAACCTTCACATTTCAACCCACACAGATGAAAAATGGTCAGGACCACTACCAAGCAGTGTGACCTTGAGTAAGATGCTCACCCTCTCTGATCCTCGGTTCCCATGTCTGCAAATGGGGACAATAATATTCTATGTTATCCCACCCCCAGGCGAAGCCCATTCCTGACCCTCTGATCCCAGCCTCCACTGGCTCCTGAGGCCAAGGCTCTCATCACACTTGTGTCACCATTGTCTTCAGTCTGGCTCCCTGCCCACCCCACGGTGAGCTCCTTGAGGACCCTCTTGCTGCCTGAAACGTTCTTGTGCCCACAAAGTCTGGAAAGCACCGGTCTGGGAGTCTGGTGCCCCACAGGTGCTCAGAACACGTTCACCATCTTATAAGTGATGATAAGGTGAGGTACACAGAGCAGTGCAGCTGCTGATACGTTGTCAATTTGTTTGCTGCAAAACACATACACGAAAAAAGTGGCTAGAGCAAACCTCTTGGCTCAGTTTTTCATAGGCCCAGGGCTGTGTCTGTCTTTTATTCCCACCTTGTCCAGAACCTTATTGTACCAGAGTAACACTCGCCTTTCCCCTTCCTAGTGCATCACCATCAAGCAGCTGTTTCTCAACTGAATTGCCAGTGAGTGAACCCTGAAAATTCTAGGCTCACATTTCTGTTCCTTTGAGCGGGTGATGGGCATCCTGTCTTCTATCCCCACTCGGACAGGAGTGTCTAGTGTCCGTCCCTTCCCACTTGGCTTCCCATTTATTCTATATCTTGGACAATCCATTACCTCCTGAGACTGAGTTCTGTCCTAGGCTATGGCTGCTTTCGGCACTGTGCTGAGGGCATTGATGACCAGGTGGGCGCTGGGGGGATACTTGTTGGATGAATACAGCTCGGACAGCCAGGCTACTTTATTTCATGGGTGAGAGGTGTAACTTCCACTCATTCTGCCATTAGCAGGATGGACGCTTTGAACCTGCTGATCAGTGTCCTGGGCAAGTCCACAGGAGCCCTGTCACCCTGCTCTCCTCTCTTCCTCTTGCTTCCATAGCTTCTTCTACTCCGTACCTTTCCTGTGCCCTCCTCTGTGCTCCCACTGCTCTCCGTGTACATGGACACTGTGCTTGAGCCCATCCATTCCCCTGATTTCATGTTGTGTGATTGTCAGTTACCTTTCTGATTAGGTTCTTTGAGCAGTTTTCTCTTTACTCACAGTCCAAGGTGGATGCTGCAATACAGTAAGCATCATGGGTCTCCTTTTATTCTTTTTCTTTCATTTTCTCCTTTTTTTCTTCCTTTTTTCCCTTTTATGAGGAAACAATACAGTGTGTGGGTACGGACACTAGCTCTGATTCTAGACAACTTCCTTGCACCCAGTTCTCCCACTTGTTATCATCACATCTTGAGAAATTAAATTGGCTCACTGTGCCATAGCAGCCTCACCTGAAAATGGGTGAATTATTCTGAATAATGACATGAACTGAGCAGGTTGTATTTGTGAGTATGGAATGAGGTTAGTAGAGATGTGCTGGCATATTCCCTGGTGTAATGACTACTGAGCTTCAAGGTCACATTAAACATCTGTGTCCAGCCCTAGAGGCTCCTTCCTTCTCAGCCACAGTCCTCGAGCTTTTCCCTCACAGCTAGACGAACCCTCACCAGGAGGCTGGCTTTTCTGTTACACCTGTTCCACCTGGAAACCACTCACAGACTTCATCTTCTGTTGCGTGCATCATTCTGTTCCTGGTAATGTTGTCCTCAGATGGATTGAGGCTCGGGGGAGCCTCCTATCTATGGGGTGTCAACGACTGGGGGCAGCAGCAGCCCAGGACTGAAAATAAGGGTGTGATGTTTCCATGCTCCCCCATGGCATGGAAACTCTCTGGGACCTGTGCCCAAACTCCTCTCCCCATGTCGTCTCCCCTCCATACCAGAGTTCACAGTTTACACTCAAGCTGGGTTCCAGTGCAGGCCCTACCAGCCCAGGCACTCTCCTTCAGCCTCAAATTCCTTATCTTTAAAATGGATATAGGTCCACTTGTTGGTGAGGTTTCTTGGGAGACCTGCTGGGGATCACAGATGTAAAACACCTAGCACCCATGACCTGGCAGGTGGAAGGCACTAAATAAATGGCTGTGTCCTCTATCTGTCAGCTTCTTTAATGCACAGCATCTGGTGTGGAATAATACTGTGTCTCAGCCAATGTTTTTGGATTGGACAGAGAAAGATGTGACATACTGGGGGTATATTAGGCTTCTCCAGAGTAACACAGCCAATAGAGAGAGACTTATTTTAGGGAATTGGATCATGGGCTTGTGGGTGCTGACAGTTCTGATGTCCTTTGGGCAGGTCGGCTGGCTGGAAATCCAGGTTGCACTCTAGAGACCCAAATCTGCAGAGCAGGCCAGCAATGTCGAGTCTCATGCAGGGTTTCTCAGGCTGTAGTCTTGAGGCTAAATTGTTTCATCCTCAGGAAGCCTCAGTCCCTGCTCTTAAGCTTTTTCAACTGATTGGATGAAGAAACTGCACTCCCCCCCCCCCCGCTTCCCCATTATGCCAGGTAATATAATTCCCTTAAAGTCTACTTGGAGAAAAGTTATGACCAACCTAGACCGCATATTAAAAAGCAGAGACATTACTTTGCCAACAAAGGCCTGTCAAATCAAAGCTATGGTTTTTCCAGTAGTCATGTATGGATGTGAGAGTTGGACTATAAAAAAGCTGAGTGCCAAAGAATTGATGCTTTTGAACTGTGGTGTTGGAGAAGACTCTTGAGAGTCCCTTGGACAGCAATGAGATCCAACCAGTCCATCCTAAAGGAAATCAGTCCTGAATATTCATTAGATGGACTGATACTGAAGCTGAAACTCCAATATTTTGAACACCTGATGTGAAGAACTGACTCATTGGAAAAGACCCTGATGCTGGGAAAGATTGAAGGTGGGAGGAGAAGGGGACAACAGAGGATGAGATGGTTGGATGGTATCACCAACTCAATGGACATGAGTTTGAGTAAGCTCCGGGAGGTGGTGATGCACAGGGAGGCCTGGCATGCTGCAGTCCATGGGGTCACAAAGAGTTGGACATGACTGAGCAACTGAACTGAACTGAACTGAAAGTCTATGGATCAAGTATCCAAGTACCTTACTAGCCCGCCATCTAGTGGCTAACATCTGAAAAAATGGGGCACCAGAGCCAAGCCAAGATGACTTTTACTTTATTCATCACAGTGGGGAAGCAGTACACTGAGACATCACCTCCCAAACAGAATCTCTGGCCAATGGGCTGTCTCTCTAGCTTTACTCATCTCAGGTAAAATCTGTTCCCTGGCCTCAGAAGCCATGTAAGATAACGAAGGAAACTTGAGGCAGTGGTGATTTAAGGAGAGATTTGGTATGATATCTTTTTTCATTTGGGCCCAGTGACTGCAGGGAATGAAATGGGGTGGGGTGGTGAAGGAAATGAGATGATGAATTTATTGCCCCAGCCACCTCCCTGCCCCCAGGTAGCCGACTTCAATAGGTCTAACTGGTATTAATGCCTTTGTGTGAAGACTCACTATTAACACCACGTGTGTGGTATGAGAAACTTGGTGGGCAAAGCAGACAGCATGGCCAAATATTCATTTCTCAGAGTGGATGGAGGGAGAAGAGAGAAAAGAATGTTGATCCATGGGTTACTTGTGAGTCAGTTTCTAAAATCTCACTATTTCTTCACAAGGTGTGTGTGAATTCTTTTCTTTATCTGAGAATTGGCTTTCTAGGTGAAGAAATATCATTGTGAGAGACTCCTTGTGACATGTGAAAAGTGGTTGGGAGTGAATTGGGTTGAGGTCATTTTCCAAATGTTTCACACCAAGTGTTTGTTTAAGGGGAGAGCAGTGGTCCTGAAGAACTGAACTAAGTGGTTGAAATACAGGATCAGTTACTGAAATGTGAAGAGACTCTTTCTGGGATGTGTGTTCATCCTAGCCTGTGGTCACAGGCAACTCACAGGATTTGAACCGTGTCTTCCTAATGTGTTTTGTTTCCTGCCCTTGAATGTGCTGGAGGCTGCAGTTTGTTACTAAAGTTCCGAAGTAAGTTCTCTGAGGAAAAGTAGTTTCTAGAAACAAGCAGTGCCTGGGAAGCTGCTCTAAAGTTTTAATATAGCCTGTGATGTAATTTTTGTTAGCTTCACCCAAGATATGATTATTCAAAGAATATAGAGATGCACCTACTTCAGTATCTACCACTGGATTTTTCAAATGAACATACAGTAAGATCGGCCTGGTTTTCTTTCTTATTTCTTTCTTTATTGTGGCTGCACTGAGTCTTTGTTGCTGCACGAGGGCTTTCTCTAGCTGTGGAGAAGGAGCACTACTCTCTAGCGGTGGTGCGCGGGCTTCTCATTGCAGAGACTGCTCTTGTTGCAGAGCATGAGCTCTAGGCTCGTGGCTCCAGTAGTTGGAGAAGGCAGGTTCAGGAGTTGTGACACACAGTCTTAGCTGCTCTGTGGCACGTGGAAACTGCCTGGACCAGGGACTGAACGCCTGCCCGTTTCATTGGCAGGTGGATTTTTTTTTTTTAATCATTAATTTATTTTAATTGGAGAATAATTCTTTACAATATTCTGATGGGTTTTGCCATATATCAACATGAATTGGCCACAGTTATATATGTGTCCCCCATTCCTGAACTGGGGGTCCCACCTCCCTCCCCATGCCCTGCTTCATGCATTGAACTTGTTCTGGTCATCTATTTTACATATGGTAATGTGTATGTTTCAATGCTATTCACTCAAATCATCCCACCCTCCCCTTCCCCCACTGAGTTGAAAAGTCTGTTGTATAGGTCTCTGTCTTCTTTGCTACCCTGCATGTAGAATCGTTGCTACCGCCTTTCTAAATTCCATATAGATGCATTAATATAAGTATTTGTCTTTCTCTTTCTGACTTACTTCTGTCTGTATAACAGGCTCCAGGTTCATCCACCTCATGAGAACTGATTCAGGTGTGTTCCTTTTTAATAGCAGGGTAATATTCCATTGTGTATATTTACCACAACTTCCTTATCCATTCATCTGCTCATAGACATCTAGGGTGCTTCAATGTCCTAACTATTGTAAATAGTGCTGCAGTAAACATTGGGGTACATATGTCTCTTTCAAATCTGGTTTCCTTGGGGTGTATGCCCTGCAGTGGGTCGTATGGCAGTTCCATTCCCAGTTTTTTAAGGAATCTGCACACTCTTCTCCATAGTAGCTATACCAGTTTGCATTCCCACCAACCGTGGAATAATGTTCCCTTTCTCCCCACCCTCTCCAGCATTTATTGTTTGTAGACATTTTGATGATGGCCATTCTGACCTGTGTGAGATGATACCTCATTGTGGTTTTGATTTGCATTTTTCTAATAATCTGTGATACTGAACATCTTTTCATGTGTTTATTAGCCATCTGTATATCTTTGGAGAAATGTCTGTTTAGGTCACTTGCCCACTTTTTATTGGGTTGATCATTTTTTTGATATTGAGCTGCATGAGCTTCTTGTACATTTTGGAGATTCATTCATTGTCAGTTGTTTCATTTGCTATTATTTTCTCCTGTTCTGAGGGCTGTCTTTTCACCTTGCTTATAGAATCCTTCGCTGTTCAAAAGCTTTTAAGTTTAATTAGGTCCCATTTGTTTATTTTTGTTTTTATTTCCATTACTCTGGGAGGTAGATCCTAGAGGATTTTGCTGTGATTTATGTCACAGAGTGTTCTGCCTATGTTTGCCTCTTAAGAGTTTTATAGTTTCTGGTCTTACATTTAGGTCTTTAATCCATGTTGAGTTTCTTTTTGTGTATGGTGTTGGAAGGTCTTCCAGTTTCATTCTTTTACACATAGGTGACCAATTTTCCCAGCATCATGCGTTGAACAGACTGTGTTTTAGCTATTGCATATTTGTGCATCCTTTGTCAAAGACAAGGTGTTCATAGGTGCAGGGATTTATCATTGAACTTTCTGTTTTGTTCCATTGATCTATATTTCTGTCTTTGTGCCAGTACCATACCATCTTGATGACTGTGGCTTTGTAATATAGTCTGAGTCAGGAATGTTGATTCCTGCATTACACTCTTCTCTCTCAAGATTGCTTTGGGAATTCGGGGTCTTTGGTGTTTCCATACAAACTGTGAAATTATTTCTTGTAGTTCTGTGAAAAATACCATTGGTAGTTCGGGATTGTGATGAATCTACAGATTGCTTTGGGTAGTAGAATCATTTTCACTATATTGATTCTTCAATCCAAGAACATGATACATTTCTCCATCTATTTGTGTTATCTT
>NW_027219316.1:0-5728 GCF_027580195.1 Bos mutus
TGCTCTAGACCACATGCTCACTAACAGTACTTGTGCCTGCTTAGTGTAAGGACTCAGAAGTCACAGGTGTGCTATAGTACTAGGATTGATACTGCGGGATGCATGATTCAGTGTGCAGGTGTGTAGCTCAGGCATTCTTACTCTACAGCATAGTCTCTGAGTGTCAGAACATTGGCTCTTGAAGGCACACACAGTCATGATGGAGATATGTTCCTGGGTATTAAACAGCAGTAGTGCCAAGACCAGCGATAAAATGTGTATTGCACTCTGTAGTCATGAGCTGTACTCCCAATTTTCAAGTTCAGTTACTGGAGATGTGAAACTAGAGCATGTTCTCTGCAGAGCCGGATGCCTGCCCTTGAACTCATGCTCAGTAGGGGTGTACCATGTCCTCCAGTGTTCAAAACTCACTATGTCCATAGGAGTGCTGGCTCAGGTGTGTCCAAGTAAACAAACATCAGAGTGCAAGTTCAGTAATTGTTTAGAGCACACCTGAACCTACAGTGCAGGTTGAGTAGTGGCTCACGACCTATAAAGCAACAAGCTAATTATTGTGATTTTGTTTGCTATGGAAAAATTCACAGGCAATGAACTCTTGTTCTGGAAGGTACTCAGTGAGTGCAGGGATGTGAACCAGAGTGTGGCAATTAAAAGTGTATGTACTTACAATAGGCATGTTTTAGACAGGTCTGCAGTGGCATGCAGGCCATATTCAATAACCCGGGTTCAGGAGTGATGGGATGTATGCTCTACTGTGCAGTCTCAGTGACAGCAAAGGCCCTTGTTCTAAATTTTGTCAATAATCTCAATAGTGGCAGAAAGGGTGGGATCAGATTAGAAACTAAGTATGGTTTTCTAGCGTCGTCCTCTGATGGTGGTCCAGTATTGACAAGTGCATATTCCAGAGTACAAAAGTCATGTTTGTAGTATGTGTGCTTTGAAATTGGAGAAGGAAATACGCAACCCAGACCAATATTCTTGCCTGAGAATTCCATGGACAGAGGAACCTGCTGGGCTGCTCTCCATAGGTTCACACGTGAGTCTAGACAAGACTAGTTTAATTTAGCATGCATACATGCATTGGAAGGAAGTGGCAACCCCTCAGTATTCTCAGCCTGAGAATCCAGACACGAAGCCTGGTGGGCTGTCTGTGTGGTCTAGAGTCGGACACTATTGAAGTGACTTGGCAGCAGCAGGCAGTGGTTTGAAATCAGGGTCCAGTAGTTGTGAAAAGCTTCTTTGCATTTTCAGCTGTTACGGCATCCCAGGTCCAGGAGTGCAGGGCACACCTTGGTTGTGATAACATGCTCTAGGAGTTGTAATGTGTGTTCCAGAGTGCAAGCTTACCAGTATACCTGTTCTAATTCAATTCTCAGTAAAAGCGGAATGCAAAGTCCTGATTTTCAACCTCAGTAGTTGCCATGGATAATCAGAAGTAGTGTTTATACACCATGAGTGCCAGATCATGAGCTGCAGCATAATTGTCACAGAGTGGGGCACAAGTAGTTGCTGGATGCATACTACAGATGGGTATTTGGCAGCTTCAAGTTACATGCATGTTTCACATCAGAGCTCAATAGTACCTCTGATACTACATTGAGAGTATCTCTACTTTAGAGTACTTGTTAACAGGGGCAGAATGCATACCTTAATATAAACTCGCAGATCTCCGTCCTAAGGTGGCAGGACATATGAGGAAGGAGTTCAATTTTTCCTCAGTAAATACCTCTAACGGATTGTCAGGATATGAGTAGAATCCTACTAAACCATTTCTATATGCTGGCAGAGGACAACTAGAAAGGCCAATCAGTTTGCTCACTAATGAGGAGGAGAAGAGATAAACAAGAAAAGAGAGACAAGAATTTAGGATCAAGACTGATTCTAGAACCATGTAATAATGGACTGGTTCTGAATTGTAACCTGCTTATTTAACTTATATGCAGAGCATATCATGAGAAACGCAGATAAGAAGCACAAGTTGGAATCAAAATTGCTGGGAAAAAAAATAAATAAAATGATGATAGATTTATGGAGAAAGTGAAGAGGAACTAAAGAGCCTCTGATGAAGGTGAAAGAAGACTGAAAAGAGGGATTCAAAAAAGAGCATCCGTCCCATCATGATGTATAAATAGGATGGGAAACAATGGAAACAGTGAGAGACTTGATTTTCTTGCTTCTAAAATCACTGATATCAGAAATGAAATTTAAAGATGTTTGCTCCATGGTTTCCTGAGCAACCTATAGATATTAAAAGCAGAGACAGTACTTTGCCAACAATTGTCTGTCTAGTCACTGCTATGGTTTTCCATAAAATTAAAGGACGGATGTTGGAAGAAAAGCAGACCAACCAAGACAGAATATTCAGGGACAGAGACATTACTTTACAACAAAGGTCCATCTAGTCGGGAGAGTTGACTATAAAGAAAGCTGAGTGCCAAAGAATTGATGCTTTGAATTGTGGTGTTGAGAAGACTTTGAGAGTCCCTGGAATTTCTCAAGGAGGAGAAAACAGCAACATGATTGCTTGCTCTTGTTTGTTTTATAAGATTCTTAGTCTTAGTCACACAAATGTTGTTGTTGTTGTTGTTTTTTAAACCTGATAATTGATGATTACACAGCAAACAACTGAGTTTAAACACTAATTGGGATTAGATAGCAACCATGCATTGCTTGAGGATGTTTCTCTCCCTGAAAACCTTCTGACGAATCCCAGTGATTTTAGAAGCTATATTATGGGAGGTCTGGTAGGATCTTTCATTGTTAAATTCTAATCCTGATTATCCCAAATATAAATCTGTGGGAGTAGGTCTGGTAAAGTGCTACAAATTTCAGACATTGCTTTTTGATGTATATTATAATAACTAAATTAAAATGTATGCTCTGGCTAACACTAGCAAAGGGCATTCTCTGGCCCCTTCCCCAGTGTATCCATGTCAAACTTTCTCTGTTCCTTTTCTTACTTTAATAAAACTCTTGATATACAAGAACTTTGAGTGATCAAGCTCTGTCCTTAGTCCTGAAGTTAAATCTTCTTCTCAGAGATGTGAATCCAGCACTATCCATCTTAGCTTTTAGAGAGGAGAAGTTTCATACCACAGAAACCTCTCAGAGGTTGATTCAGTGGGCCTCTTTGGAATCTCAGAGGGGTGGTATAGCCACCACCACCCAAATCAGCACTATCACCTTAAGCTTTTAGAGAAGGGAAAAGTTTCCATGAGCAGGAAACCCTCTCAGGTTGATTCAGTGGGCCTCTTTGGAATCTCAGAGAATTGTTATAACCACCCCACACCACCATCTCAAATTCCAAAGCCCAAAAGCAGGTATTGGTAGATTGCCTCTGATCATAAGTGTCCACCCCCAGTGAGTGGGGCTTTGTACAGGGCACGCCCTCTGCATCTTCAGTCCTTAGAATAAAGATGGGTTTGGATACTCTCTAGACCTCTGAGAGAACTAATGTGATGATGGGAAGCACATAATGCCAGAAGAGAGAAAAATAAACAAAGGAATGTTCCCACGGAAGAACAAAAGACCACACTGCAACTGACCTGCTTGCAGAACAGACTATGCCCCACAGTATTTACTGAAGTAGAGCAACATTAGCTTTCCTTATGGACCTCCCAGGAAACCAAGATTCAGAATGGCCCGACGACCAGAGGCAGAGGCCATAGCATTTGGCCAGGGACTGCATCTCCTGCCAAGCTATAAGCAGACTCTGTTCATGAGGCAGCCACTAACCATGACTTCCCTGAGATCTGGGACAGTTTATGGCTGCCAAGAGTGTCATAACCTGAGAGCAACTCCTCTGAGGGAGATGCACAGCTCACCATGCATGGACTGTATCCTTGTAGGTATCACAGAAACTGACCAGAATGAACCTGAGCAGTACACGAAAAACATGGTCCACCAGGAACTATGACATGCAGCTATCCTGAAAACACAGGTGGCTCTCTGGAAGAGTGTGCTCTGGAACATTCTGGAACCTGAGCAGCTTGACCTGGAAAGTATTTAGATTGTACAGCTCCACCTGGACTATGTTTGGTATGAACACCAGGCCACTTTGGCCTGGGAAGAGCAGGAGATGCATGGCTCATCCGGGACTGGGCATCTATGAACACTCCAGAAATATGCGAGCAGTTTAATCTTAAGTGCAGGAGACAAAGAACTCACCTGGGATCAGCCCTAAACAGAGAACTGGGGAGTCTGGGACTGTCGGCCTGGGAAGAGCAAGAGATACATGGTTCAACTGGGCCTTTATACAACACTGGGAATCTGAGCAGCTTGGACTTGGAAGGCAGAGGAGATACGGCTAACCTGGGACTTCCACGCCTGCTATGAGCAGACCCTAGGTAGCCAGGCCTGGGAATGTGAGATCCATGGCCCTTCTGTAACTGTGCCCTCAAGGGACACCCAGGAGCTTGAGGGCTGGATCTGAAGTGTACATCACCTGGACTTTGGCAGCAGACCTGTGCTGTCCATTCACAACAAAGGCTGCCCACAACCCAGTGGTATTTGTTTGCAGTGTTCCTGCCTCTCCACAGCAAAACAGACAAATGACCCTGAATAAGGGCCATTGTCACCTCTTCCTATCAGGGCTTAGATTAGACATTGAAGAGACTTGCAAGCAGAGGAGGCCAGCCTAAGTAAAGATAAGATAGGAACCACCACATGAAGTGGCAGGTGCAATGATTAAAAATTACAGTAAAACTGCATTTAAGGACAATTGTGACTTTGAGAAAGTAAGCTAGAACAAGGGATAACCTGTCACTGAACAGACCCCAGAATATTTTTCTAATTTTGTGTCTAATTATGTTTCAGTTTATCTTATATTATACATCTGGGAGTTCAAATCTAGTCTAGGGTTTTTTAATTTTGCTTTCTGAATTTTTATATTCATTTTGTAGTATTAAGAGTCTATTTTTAATATCCGTTTTCAATTAGATTTGATTACAGGTTTAATTAGCTCAGCTCCTTTCTATACTTGCTGGATCTTGACTGTCATGTGGAGTTATTTCACCCCTGGCCCCATGTTGAAGTGTAGTCTTGAGGTTACAGTAACCAAACCAGAGGTGTAGCTCAGCTCCAGAACTTGATCATCATAGAACCCTGGCCCCAGTGATAGACAAGATCCCATCCAAAGGAGCATGCACAGCTCAGTCCATCCAAGAGACAACCCATAAGCTAATCTTCCAGCAAAACAAGAACACACTCAAGAAATTACAAGGCACTCTTCTAAATTCAGTCACTAGGTTGTGTCTCCTGACTTTGCAACCCCATGGACTGCAGCACACCAGGCCTCCTGTCAATCACCAACTCCCAAAGTTTTCTCAGCTCATGTCCACTGAATCAGTGATGGCATCCAACCATCTCATCCTCTGTCATGCCCCTTTCTCCTCTGGACCTCAATCTCTCCCAGCATCAGGTCATTTTTAAATGAGTCAACTCTTTGCATCTGGTGGCCAAATTATTGAGTTTCAGCTTCAGCATCAGTTCTTCCAATGAATATTCAGGACTGATCTCCTTAGGCTTGTGCTTCTTCAGCCCAGCATTTCTCATGATGTACTCTGCATAAGTTAAATAAGCAGAGGTGACAATATACAGCCTTGACGTACTCCTTTTCCTATTTGGAACCAGTCTGTTGTTCCATGTCCAGTTCTAACTGTTTGCTTCTGACCTGCATGGCAGGTCAGGTGGTCTGGTATTCCATCTCTTTCCATTAAATTTATTTCAC
>NW_027219317.1:0-8181 GCF_027580195.1 Bos mutus
GTGGCCATCGTGTCAAAGATTTCTGGAGATCAGTATCTTTTTAAAAGGATACTGTTTGAAGATTCAATAGTTGACCAATCAACATTTTAACAGTTAATGTACATAAACACATCATTATATGTAAAAGTTGAAATATCTATTTTACCAGATAAAAGCTTAATTTGAGAATGTTTTAGTAGTTAAATAAAAACTTAATTTGAGAATGTTTGATAGTTAAATGATTATCAAGTGTGAGCCATGGTCTCTTCTTTCTCAGGCTATGAGTTAAAGAGTGGTTTACAGTAAATCCTGGATTTCTTTGAGACAATTGCAGTAAGAAGCATGTATTATTTAGTTAGCATATTATTAAATATTTTGCTACTTCAATACTTTCTTTTGCTAATAGTATATAAAATTTGTCACTGGCGTGTATGTGAGCCTGGGAAGAAATACTGATGCAGATGGATTCTCGTCTTGCAAGTTTGTGCAGGTGATGTAACTGGAGTTTCCATGGAAGGTGTTTAGAGTGTGATGTCCTTACTCCCAGTTCATGGGGACACAGGAAAAATCAGTCTGATTGTTCAGGGCTCAGATCATGATTTCTTTGAGACAAGCGATTTAACCTCAGACTCTTGTCTCAGAGATAATGCCAGTCCTTCCATTGGAAAAACTTGGGGTGGGGACAGGATTGTGAAGTGGGCTAGTAGGATGTGGGCGATTAAGGACAGTTAGAAGAGCTGACTGGCTGTTTCCTCATAACTGCTATTCAGATAATCAATTTAAATGGATTTGAGAGAGGTTAAAGGTAAGAAAGGGGTCATGTTCCTGTGATTTTGAATAAATAATGCTTATTTAAAAACACTTATCATGAAATTTATCCATCTTTCTCTAGGAAAGAACACAACTTATCAATTGCAGATAGATTCATGGACTTGTTGTTGTAGAAATAAGATAATAAACTTACATTAGATACTCTTGCTTTACCTTCTCTTTTAAAGTAATTTATTTAAAGCAGTTCATTGTAAAAAAATGAGAAAGATTCTGATGCACAAAAGCAAAAGAATAGTATGTATCTTTAGGCTTTTTATTCACGTATTTATTTTCTATGTAAATGTAATCATTTTTACGTGTATGTACCATGTGTACATATGTCAAAAATTAAAATTTTATGTAGCTAAATCCTCTTTTCCTTTATTAGTATTTACTTCAATATTTATTCTTAAAAAGATCTTTCCCATATTAAGCAGTCAAAGATCTTTATTTCATCCAGAGATTTTTTGGTGGTTTATGATTTTTATTCCATTTACATGTTCAGATATGATTGGTTGTAATGTTGTAGAAGACATAACAACTTATTTTTTCTAAGTGTCCTAGATAATTGCCAGTGTAACTTAATGAGTAGTACATCTTCTCATGGCAGTGAATTACAATTTTAAGTGTATAGCACATGTCTCGTGTCTATTTCAGTCTTTGTGGACTTTAATATTTCTGTTTTTGTCTGTTTCTCTGGTACAACAAAGTCTTAATTTTGTTGAGCTATTTCTTTTTATTGTTTAAAATCTTTGTTTAAATTTGTCACTTTGAAATTAAATGTTTAAGTGATGCATTCAGATTTTTAAATAGAAGACTAAAAATACTTTTCTTTCATTCTAGTGCTGGTTTTTGGGCCCTCTTAATAGACAGTTAATGACCAAAGGTGTGGTTATCTTTGTATTTTACTGGCTATGAACATAGTCTTAATTTTTAGAGTGGCATATAGTATCTTATGCTAAATGTTATATTTTTCTGTAATCGGGAGCTTAAAGAAGCTTGGCCAGTCTATAGAAGTCGTCATATTCCAGTATACAAAGCGGTTATAAGTCACTTACAAGTATGAAGATGACGTAAAATCTTTTGGTGTTATCCATACGTGCTTAGCGTTAGTTTCTTTCTTGCTTCTTCTTTTCATCATCTGGCATTCTGTTTGAGTGTCTTCTAAATGAAATTTTGCCTTAGCATTGAGGGAATCTTAGAGTGCCAAGATTTAAAGAATTGATAATAGTGACTGCTCTGTGAAATAACTTTCCAACATCTTCCACCACCCTAGGCCCTATCTGGGCTTTTTTTCTCCCAGACAACCATGAGTATGTCTTGAATAGAGGCATATACCCTTTTGAACAGTGAAATTAAGTTTGTTTGTATATCATTTTATATGTTAGTGTAAGCATGTTATATATTTTTAAATTTAAGTCCTTGGCAAGGTGTTGATTTGATTCTCCTCATTTTCATAGGAAGAAACTGAAGTTCAAGAAAGGGCAACCTTAGCTGCCCCAAAGTTGTGCGATGTCAGAGCCAAGAACTGTTCTAGATCCTCAAGTCTCTTCACCATTTCTAAACACCGCCACCTCAGTGGCGGCTTGCAGGTTGATGTTCAGTGTTTGACAGATTTTGATAGATTTCTTTACTTTGGAACCCTGGCCCTACCCCCTCTTTGAGGCTGAGGTAGGGCTGTCTGCCTAAGGCTGTCGGCCTGGTCTCCAATCCACTATTGTCCCTCAGGTGTATTCTCCACAGTGAATCTGATCATGTTATCTTATTAAAACTTCAGTACCTTCCACATTTCTTAGCACCCAGTAACCATGGTAGCCTTCTCAAACTTGGCATTTTTCAGTATCTACAGAAGCTTTATGCGTCTCTTGTGCTTTTTGGAACACTCCGCTGTGTTCTTCACTTATATTTTCCAGCTCTCAGCTCAGATTCGGGAATCCTTCTAGTGGCGGCATTCCCAGACTAGTTCACGTTCTTCTCTTTCACCTATACCTGTGTGTTTTCCTCTAAAGGCATTTATGTAGTTAAAAATGGTCTGATTATGAAATTATAGAAACTGTCTGATTATGTGGTTATCTCTCCCCATTAGACTATCAGTGTTATAAGGACCCTTTAGTTTTGTTTACCATGAAGTCCCCATAGTGCCTGACCTGAAGTTGGGGCTTAATAAATATTTGCTCAGTATTTAATGCACATAGCTGTTGGTGAAGACAAGATGACCATGTAGTATCTTAACAGTGCCAGGACCAACTGTCAGGACATAATTTGATCTTATAAGTTTAATCATGTGGCCAATTCATCTCACTAGTCATGACAACCAAATGAAGTTCTGCTACAGTTTTTTGAAATAATTTTTGAGAGCTAATAGTCTCTCATAGAAAATTAAATTACTTTCAGTTTTTATTTCTGGCTTAGAAATATTCAAGCCAAGATGTTAGGTGCCTGCCACCATGATGGCGTGATGATACTAATTTATTTCTGCTCTGTTTTTTTGATAGTGGCTCAAGGTCTTTATTATACCATTTGAGTGAACTGAAAGGAATGGCTATGGAAACAAAAATGTGAACCTCTTGGACTAGGCTGCAGGAATTGAAGGTGGTAATTTTATTTCTCAATGAATTATTTAAACTCACTTTACTTGCTGGACAAATGGTGGCCTTTATTTACTTCTTTTCCAGATGCTATTACTGCCAGTAGGTTCTTTCATTCTCAAGGCAAATGAACCTATTCAGTAAGTATTGAGGATACTTGAATATTGAAATCATTGACGAGAATATTTCACTTTTTGTAATTGAGAACCTAGCAAATTGTTGTGATTTCTTAAAATGAGATTTTAAGTTCTTATGAAAATTGCATGTTTATAGGATTAAACAAATAATAATAGCACAGTGATTGTAAAAATTAAGCATGGTATTTTCCTATCTCACCCATCCTCCTCAGGTCCTCTCTTCAGAGGGATCCTTTAAACTCTTATAACTGTTTCTGGTTTTGGTTCTCTAGGTTACTTCCATATTTCTAAATTGTGTGACTGTACTGCATTTCTTTTATTTATCAGTTTTGAAATTGTTCCTTTGTTTCTGTTTGTTTTCCTAGACTCTCTTTGCTCTTTTTTCCTTTTGCACTGTCTCTCTTTACCACATTTTGGTTTCTCCTGTCTCAAGGGTATCACATCCCTGGAATTCCCCTCTGTCCTGGTGCCTCCTCTGTTAGCCTCCCACCTCACAACACCATGCTTCCACCACCCACTTTTAATCTGTCCATTGGTTCAGCTCTTGTCTCCTTCCACCAGGCGTTTTCTTCATTGCTTTCATGGGTTAGGTCACTTACTTTAGGATCTCCTCTGTTTCTTAGTTCATTTAATCACTTTGTGGAAAATATCCTCCAATAACTTAGAAACAGACTGTAAGTAAGCCTTCTGTGTCCTTTTTTGTATCTTGCCTCCTCCTACCCACCTAATTGACGGTTTGACTGGGTATGGATTATGAAGGAAATTTATTTTCTCAAAGAACTTTGAAAACATTGCTCTGTTGTGTTCTGACCTGTTTATTTGCTGATGCTTAGGTCTGGTGCTTCTAATTCTCATTCCCTTTGTATGCTGTTTTTTTTCTTATCTTGAAACTTTATTCTTCATCCTTGATACATTGAAATTTCACAGTAGTATTTTAAATGTGGGCCTTTCTATATATTGTACTGATAATAGCGCTATTTTAGTGAATTCTGTTGTATTACTATTTTGATAATTTTCCTCTTCTCCCCACTTTTCTAAAACTAGATTTTTTGTTCTAGAAATCTAGTTGGTCATAATAGACCGTGGATTGACCCTCTATGTCTTTTATTTTACTCACATTTTTAAATAGCTTTGTCTTTACTGTTTCTTATGAAGTTTTCTTGACTTGATTATCCCAGCCCTACAATTTCATCATATACATTTGTTAATAGTTTTAATATGTTTTAAACACTATTCCTAGATGAGAGTATAGTGAAGTGAACAAAACTGATAAAAATCTTACCTTCATAGGTACTGTATTCTAATGTGATAAGGACAGATAATAAAAATGGATAATTAAAATCTGCTTAGGTCAGGCAGTGGTTTGTAGTGGGTAGAGGAAAACCCTTGTAGGGAGGAGGGATCTGAGGTGTGCTGGGGTTAGAGGGTGCAGGATTTTTTTGGTTGTGCCCAGGGGGTGGAAGGGTAGTAGCCTTGATACTTGGGGCAAAGGGACAGCAGGTATAAGGCAGGTGCAGGGCATGCCTGGCATACTTGGGGAACCTCCAGGAGCCACTAAGTGAACTTAACAGCAGTGTGGCGATAGGATGAGTTGAAAGAGGTCATGGAGGATGGATCAAGTTGTGTAAGAGCCTGTAGGCGCTGTAAGGACTTTGGCTTTTTATGCTGGACATAATAAAGAATAACATCATAGCTCTTACAGGCAGTCGAGAACAGGATATGACCTGGGATCTTTTTTGATCCTCTTTTATTTACTTAGTGTTGAGGAATAGATTATATGAGGCGAGGACAGAAGCCAAGGAAAATGGTGGTCAAGTCCTGAAATGGTCAGAGCTTGAATTATATTTTGAAAGTAGAAATAAGTGGGTGGAATACAGTGAAGAGCGGGAGAACTAGTGGTAAGTCTTGGTGGTCTGACTGTTGGGATGCTGGCAAGAAGTCACTGGAAAGAAAGCTGGTGGCTGTGGTTGAGTGGGATGGCAGGGGGTGAGATTTAGAAGGCTCAGGGTTGGTGAAGGGTCTAGAATTGTGAACTTTGGAATAGAGCCCAGGTGGAATGGTGAGTCATTGGCGAGCCATGCTGCTGCATGTTTATTATAGCAGTCCTGTCTTTTAATTACTAAGTGTTTTCTTATTTGTTTACTCATTTTTTCAAAAGCAGTACTCTTGCTCTGTAGATATGACATTTCATGGCTCTCTGAGGACATTAATTCGTTTTTAAGTCTTTGCTGCTTCTGAATTATCTCCTGTTTATATGTCACTTTGCTGTTTGTTTTGGTCTCTTATTTATAGCTTTCTTCAAAAAACTGATGTGATTGTTTACTCTCATATTATTCTGAGAAAAACAGTTTAAGTTGCTTGGGTGGTGCAGGGTGGACAAAGCCAGCACGAGTGCCAGGGCATGCAGGCCTGTGCTGTGCCCTCTGTTTGGTTTGTCCTCCTTTGCCCAGCCAGCGTCATCGCATGTCTTCTGTTGAACTTGATGTTTCTAAGGACTGAGTGTCCCGGGGTTCTGCTGGCTGGATGACTCCATGCCTCCTCCTCTCTGGAAGTGCCTCATGTGGCCACTGCTGGTGACCTTCACCAGTCACCAGTCTTCTGTCTGCTTTTGGGAATTTCTGAAACTTAAAAAGCTTTCTATCATCTCTTTGTATGTGAGTTTATAACATACACTTTACCTCCCCACTGTCGTTTGTGGATTTTAGAATATAGATGTGTGTACTCAAAGAGCGGAGCAGGAGGAAATGACATTTCTTTTCTGAATGTTGAATAATTTTTAGTTCTGCATATTTGCAGAGAGTAAACATAAAATACTAAGTTTTCTCTGATCATGTTTTAATATGATTGAAGGTTGTTGATTGAACTTCTTGCTCCTGGAGATAAGTGAAATATAGCATTATTTTAGATTATAATGGAAAAACTGAGACAGTGAAATTTTAACATTAGCCTATAACAGATCATTGCCTGGGTTAGAGGTGAACTGAGAAAGACAGGAATCTTTTTTTCCCCATTTTGCTGCAGGAGAATTTACGATCGTGGTGCTTGGTAATGCAAGAGATATACAGTTTTCGTCAGGTGTTGTACTGTGTACAGAAAGGTTAATGATACTGACCTACTTCTCCAGTAGTATTATGAGACTTAATGCTTGAGGACTGAGATTTAGAAATTTAAAAGGGCACATATTATTTGCTTGGAAGTAATTATCTTACAGATGTGAGCTTAAAAGAGCTTTTAAAAAATGATATCCATTCTATATTCAGAAACAGTTTCATCAAAGTGTAGATGACTTCCACTTATAACTTGTAATCTTCAGGGCACATTTATGTAAAGAAGCCCAAGAAATTTAATTTGAGATATGTTACTGTAAGGATAAAAATATCCAACTTCCATAAGTAATGTCTTATTGATATCAGAGGTAATGGTAGTGACATAGTATACATTATAATAATGATTTTCTGTTATAGTTGATATTTTTCTTCTTACTGATCAGTGATTTTTTAAAACTGGGAATAGTGCTGAAAACTGTTTTTGTTTTTTTTTTAATTTCTTTTTGGTTCCAAAGGGTTGAAAAGTTTCATACTTTACTAGATGCTTGGAAAAGACTATTACAGTTTATTAGTAGGCTATTGCGAAGCCAGTTAGGGTGAGTTATTTGGTTTATTTTTGAAAAAAAGATAGAATTTGCTCTTTTTGAGATTTTATTTTTAACTATAATGTTTGATTTGTTAAATCTGTTCTAAAGCTTTAAATGTCATCCAGATAGGCTATACTAGAACAGTAAGGATTATTATATTCCATAGTAATTGAACAATGATATATAGACCTCATGTAATAATTTCATTCTGATTTAACATCTTTTAGAGTTATAGATAGCAGTATGAAAAACTTAAACATTTTTGATTGGCTGCATGTGGGTAAGATTAATTGAATGAAGCATTCTTGTATTTTTAACACTTTTGAGAAGAAAAAATGTGGAATATAAATTTGGAATGTTTAATTATAGTAAATTTTAAATACTTGTCAATGTAGAAAGAATAGTTTAAATGACCACTTACCTTCACTCAGTTTAAGCAGTTTTCAACACACTTGGCCAATTGTATTTCTTCTTTATACCCTCCCATTCCGCCCCACAGATACAACTTCAGCATTGATTGTCTCTATCCTTTGATAATTGACCTTTTTTTTTACTCTGTAATGTCTCTTAAGGTTCAAAATAACATTTTTAATCTCTACTTTGTATTGGAGGCACTGTTAAGTGTTAGATTTGGAGTGGAAAGGGGAGAAAAATAAGACAAAAACCTCCTGCAACCGAATAGTTGAACTCCTGTTTTATACTTTAGTCTTCTGTCTGTAGATCTGTGCCGTTCATTATGGTATGCTAGTCAATTATGGCTGTTTAAATTAGTTGAAATTATAATTACATATGCAATTCCTTGATCATGCTAGCCGCATTTGAAGTGCTCAGGAGCTGCTTGTGATTAGTGGCTGCTGCGTTGGCCAGCAGAACTGAACATTACGTTATCCTTCTACTGGACATGATGCAGTAAATAGTTGCAGGTGCACAGAGTCAGACGACTGGCGGCTTCCTTTGACTTTTCCTTTCATGCATTGGAGAAGGAGTGACCCTCCCAGCCTTCTTGCCCTGGAGAGTCCCAGGGACGGGGAGT
>NW_027219318.1:0-8574 GCF_027580195.1 Bos mutus
CATCATCACCACCACTGTCACCAAGAAGCCACTGCCTGAAGTTCTACATAGACCACTCTTCAAAGAAGATATACAGATGGCTAGCCAGCATATGCAAAGAGGCTGAACACTGCTAATTATTCATTCAGTTCAGTTCAGGCGCTCAGTCGTGTCCGACTCTTCGCGACCCCATGGACCATAGCATGCCAGGCCACGCTGTCCATCACCAACTCCCGGAGTCCACTCAAACTCATCTCCATTGAGTCAGTGATGCCATCCAACCATCTCATCCTCTGTGGATGCTAATCAAAACTACAATAAGAGATCACCCCCTACCAATCAGAAGGGCCATCAAGTCAAAGTCTACAGACAATCAGTATTGGAGATGATGTGGAGAAAAGGCAAGCCTCCTACACTGTTGCTGGGAATGTAAATTGGTGTGGCCATTATGGAAAACAGTAAAGAAGTTCCTTAAAAACTAAAAATCAAGCTATCAGGTGATCCAGCAATCCCACTTCAGGGCATATATTTGGAAAAAAAAAAGTTCCAGTTCGAAAAGATACATGCATAGCAGCACTATTTACAATAGCCAAGACATGGAAGCAACCTAAATGTCCGTCAACAGATGAAGGGATAAAGACAATGTGGTACATACAAACAATGGAATATGACTCAGCCATAAAAAGAATGAAACAATGCCTTTTGTAGTAACATGTATGGATCTAGAGGTGATCATACTAAGTGAAGTAAGTCTGGCAGAAGAGACAGATACATAATATCACTTACATGGAGAATCTAAGAAATAGTCTAGGTGGTTCCCTGGTGCTCTAGTGGTTCGAATTTGGTGGTTTTGCTGCTATGGCCAAGTTTATCCCACGTCGGGGATCTGAGATCCCACAAACTGCTTGGCACGGCCAAAAGAAAAGAGTCCAAATGAACTTATGAACAAACCAAAACAGACTCATAGTCATAGAAAACATAACTTGTTGTTACTAAAGAGAGAGAGGGGTAAACTAGGAGTATGGGATTAACAGATGCACACTACCATACATAAAATGGATTAAAAAAACAAGGACTTTATGTATACCACAGGGAATAATAGTCAGTATCTTATCATAACCTGTAATAAAAAAATTAAAAGAATATAGGTATATACATAGATTATGTATAATTGAATCACTTCGATGTTCACCTGAACTAACAGAATATTGTGAATCAACTCTACTTCAATTAAAGAAATAAGCAGACAAAAGAAGTCACAGCCTAATTAAGATAAAATGCTGGGATCAAAGGCGAGTTGTTGGAGAAGTCGGGCTAGAGGCCACCACCAGGGGGAGACTCTTTTGCTGGGGCATCAGACCCCGGGAAGGGCGATAGAGCAGCCCCTGCTACTTCCCCTGGATCCCAACGATCCTGCCTCTCTGACTATCCCCCATTTTCAGCCCTTTTGTCTTTCTGTGTCTCATTGCTAGTTCCCCTGCCTCTCCCTGTATTCTGCACCCAGTGTCGTCTTTAGTTCAAAGTAAGTGGTTTCTGAGAAGGTTTTCTTATCTCTCCTTGCTATTCTTTGAAACTCTGCATTCAGATGCTTATATCTTTCCTTATCTTCTTTGCTTTTCACTTCTCTATTTTTACAGCTATTTGTAAGGCTTCCCAGACAGCCAAGGAGAGATAAGAAAGCCTTCCTCAGCGACTAATGCAAAGAAATAGAGGAAAACAACAGAATGGGAAAGACTAGAGATCTCTTCAAGAAAATTAGAGATACCAAGGGAACATTTCAGGCAAAGATGGCTCGATAAAGGACAGAAATGGTATGACCTAACAGAAGCAGAAGGTATTAAGAAGAGATGGCAAGAATACACAGAAGTGTACAAGAAAGATCTTCACAACCCAGATAATCATGATGGTGTGATCGCTCACCTAGAGCTAGACATCCTGGAATGTGAAGTCAAGTGGGCCTTAGAAAGCATCACTACAAACACAGCTAGTGGAGGTGATGGAATTCCACTGAGCTCTTTCAAATCCTGAAAGATGATGCTGTGAAAGTGCTGCACTCAATATGCCAGCACATTTGGAAAACTCATCAGTGGCCACAGGACTGGAAAAGGTTGATTTTCGTTCCAATCCCAAAGAAAGGCAATGCCAAAGAATGCTCAAACTACCCACACAATTGCACTCACCTCACATGCTAGTAAAGTAATGCTCAAAATTCTCCAAGCCAGGCTTCAGCAATATGTGAACCGTGAACTTCCAGATGTTCAAGCTGGTTTTAAAAAAGGCAGAGGAACCAGAGATCAAATTGCCAACATCCGCTGGCTCATGGAAAAAGCAAGAGAGTTCCAGAAAAGCATCTATTTCTGCTTTATTGACTATGCCAAAGCCTTTGACTGTGTGGATCACAAGAAACTGTGGAAAATTCTGAAAGAGGTGGGACTACCAGACCACCTGATCTGCCTCTTGAGAAATCTGTATGCAGATCAGGAAACAACAGTTAGAACTGGACATGGAACAACAGACTGGTTCGAAATAGGAAAAGGAGTATGTCAAGGCTGTATATTGTCACCCTGCTTATTTTCTTATATGCAGAGTAGATCATGAGAAACGCTGGACTGGAAGAAACACAAGCTGGAATCAAGATTATCAGGAGAAATATCAATAACCTCAGATATGCAGATGACACCACCCTTATGGCAGAAAGTGAAGAGGAACTAAAAAGCCTCTTGATACAAGTGAAAGTGGAGAGTGAAAAAGTTGGCTTAAAGCTCAACATTCAGAAAACGAAGATCATGGCATCCAGTCCCATCACTTCATGGGAAATAGACGGGAAACAGTGGAAACAGTGTCAGACTTTATTTTTCTGGGCTCCAAAATCACTGCAGATGGTGACTGCAGCCATGAAATTAAAAGACGCTTACTCCTTGGAAGGAAAGTTATGATCAAACTAGATAGCATATTCAAAAGCAGAGACATTACTTTGCCAACAAAGGTTCGTCTAGTCAAGGCTATGGTTTTTCCTGTGGTCATGTATGGATGTGAGAGTTGGACTGTGAAGAAAGCTGAGCGCCAAAGAATTGATGCTTTTGTGGTGGTGGTGTTGTTGGAGAAGACTCTTGAGAGTCCCTTGGACTGCAAGGAGATCCAACCAGTCCATTCTGAAGGAGATCAGCCCTGGGATTTCTTTGGAAGGAATGATGCTAAAGCTGAAACTCCAGTACTTTGGCCACCTCATGCGAAGAGTTGACTCATTGGAAAAGACTCTGATGCTGGGAGGGATTGGGGGCAAGAGCAGAAGGGGACGACAGAGGATGAGATGGCTGGATCACATCACTGACTCGATGGACGTGAGTCTCAGTGAACTCCAGGAGTTGGTGATGGACAGGGAGGCCTGGCGTGCTGCGATTCATGGGGTCGCAAAGAGTGGGACCCGACTGAGTGACTGATCTGATCCGATCTGATTTGAGACAGCATATTAAAAAGCAGAGATATTACTTTGCCAACAAAGGTCTGTCTAGTCAAAGCCATGGTTTTCCAGTAGTCATGTATGGATGTGAGAGTTGGACTATAAAGAAAGCTGAGTGCCAAAGAATTGATGCTTTTGAACTATAGTATTGGAGAAGACTCTTGAAAGTCCCTTGGACAGCAAGGAGATCCAACCAGTCCATCCTAAAGGAAATCAGTCCTGAATATTCACTGGAGGTTCTGATTCTGAGGCTGAAACTCTAATACTTTGGCCACCTGATGCGAAGAACTGACTCATTTGAAAAGACCTTAATGGTGGGAAAGATTGAAGGCGGGAAGAGAAGGGGAAAACAGAGGATGAGATGGTTGGATGGTATCACTAACTCAATGGACATGAGTTTGAGTAAACTCTGTGAGTTGGTGATGGACAGTGAGGCCTGGCGTGCTGCAGTCCATGGGTTGCAAAGAGTTGGACATGACTGTGCGCCTGAACTGAACTGAACTGAAAATGTTTAAGGTCCATCTTCCTGACCAAAGGTCCCTGGTATTATGGGTGGAACATATGTGTCCTCTCTGCCCCAGTTCATATGTTAAAGCTCTGACCACCCCTCCCTGAGGACTGAGGAGGCACAGTCCTGACCTGAGTTCAATTCAGGGTCCCCTAACCCTTGTGGAGTGGCTGAGGTGGAGGGGTTGCACGTTGAGAACTGGAGGAAACAGCCTCTGTGGTGACACCCCAGGTTCGGGGAGCAGAAGGAGGCTTGGAGCAAGGGAGAGGGAAGGAGAAGCTCCAGGGATGTTGGGGGACCTCCTCTCCCTCTCCCGTCTGACCTTGGGGATCCCTACCAGCTGTCCCCCTCACCGCGGGCTGTCTTGGCCTCACTTCTGAGTCCCTTGCTGGATGGCAGTGGAGGAGGAAGTAGACAGCGTGCTCTGGTGCCCTGAGGAGAGGGCTGGGATTGAGGCTGTACGGATAGAACCCTGAATGCAGGGGGCTCCCCTGGCCTCTCTGGAGGACTCCGGAATGCTTAGCCACCCACTTCTTGGTTTTTGATTCCTTTGTGGGTTTTCTCAGCCTGGAGGCACCACCCTCAATTCTGGATCACAAGTGAAACCAGCCAGACAAGAGACAGCTGACTACCTGAGCAGTAAAAGAGGTCTATCGAGCTCATGATGGCAGCAGCAGGGTCTTGGAGATGTCCCTTCGGCTCACTCGTCCAAGTCAGGCTGGAAGGAGGTGTGGCTTCACCCTTGGGGAAGAGAAAACAGACTGTGGGCTAGATCAGCAGTGAGCAGCAGCTGCAGGGAACAACGAGGGGGACGCCTCTGGTGGATTCCCCTGAGACGGCCACCAGTGCCACCAGGGACTTAACCCTCTGCGTTTCCCTGTCCCCTGGGCTCTGCTGGCTGTTAGTTAAGAAAAGTCACTCACCTCCTACAGCTCCTTCCAAGCTGAGTCAGAGTCCTGCTCTCCTGTTGGGGCACAGGGAGAAGGTAATCAAACAGGAGACAGCCATCTGTGAAGTTATAGGAGCAGTAAAACCAGAGATGAAGAGCACATAGAAAGGAGCATAGAAAGGAATACTCTGGGAATTATGTGAGGTCGGGACACCTGTGTCACTAATTGGTAATAACTACTATTGATTCAGTGTCTATGATGTGCAGGCTCCTGAAACTCACCTAAACATGGGTCAGCCCAAGACTTCATGCTGGTGCCAGAGTCTGGACTTGAACCCAAGTCTTTCTGATTCAAATAGCAGGTTAATGATAACTATGCTGTACTCTCAACAATATACAAAAATACTTACCTGGGGATATATGTTAATTGGTAAATGACTCTTTTTATTTCAAAATGATGTCTTGCTCCCTGTGACTGAATCTCTGCCTTGATAAAGTTTCTGGTGCTGCAGCTCCCACAGCCCACATCCTCCTTCCTTCTGCAGGAGCCTTTCTCCCACAAGCCCCCTCCCTGCAGCCCTGCCCTGGGCAGCTGAGGACCTGGATGGTGCCCAGTCCTCTCTGTGGTCCTCCCCTGACTGTGGCACTTTGGGGTGTTTCTAATTGTTTGTGTAAATAATAGTGTAAAGAACACGCTTCTTGTATGAAACTTTGCGTGTACTTCAGACCATGTCCTTAAGCTGTTTCTGGAAGTAGAATGATTTGGTCAGAGCTCTAAACATTTTAAATATTTTCATACCTAGAGTCGCTCTGTTGTGCCAAAAAATTGCACCAATTGATTACAGTTATATTCATATATGAGGGTGTCAATTCTTTTAATCTTGCCAATTCTCAGAAGTCTCTACTTCAAAACAGATCTTTATTGAGAGAGAATTTTTTAATTCTGTTCGGGATTACATTGCCTTGGTAGATAATGAATGGAAGCAAACGTTGATTACATTCAGCAGTATTGTAAGAAGACAAGTGCATTTATCATCTCCTCCTCCTGAGATGATAGGAAACCTTACTGAAATGATAGGAAACATGCTTACAGTTGTAATAATGGCTACTGATAGGAGGAGTCTCTGTGCTTGTGGTCTTTGTTCTCTACTGATAGTTGATCTAAGACTTTACCGAATATAATTTGGATCATTCCAGTAACCCTTGAGATATATACCCCAACTCCTCTCCTTTTTTCATAGATGTTACGTGACTTGCCCAAGGTCAGAAATCTTGTCCATGACAGACTAGGTTTCAACCCACTTTCTGGGCTCAAGAGCCCATACCTTGCCTCTCGGTGCTCTGCTGCTAATATAAAGCCAGGAATGTGGGCAGCAGGAGCCCAGAGTCTTCAGCAATAGTTTGAAGACTGAGTGGATTAAGAAGTGACTGCTGAATAAAGAGGAGTGGAGGAAAGAAACTGAGAGAAGGTGTACAGGCGACAGGAATGCTTGCTTAGAGCAAAATGAGAGTGACACAGAAGGAGAAAGCAGGGGATAGTCCCAGCAACCCACATCCCATCACATATTCACCCAAATCCACACCAGACGGAGGAAAATCTTAATTCAGAGGCTCCAGAAAAAAAATTTCTGTATTCTGGAATTTAGGGGTCCTCAGGCAAGCACTCTTGGAGAGGGCAATGGCAACCCACTCCAGTACTCTTGCCTGGAAAATCCCATGGATGGAGGAGCCTGGTGGGCTGCAGTCCATGTGGTCACTGAGAGTGGTACACGACTGAGCGACTTCACTTTCACTTTTCACTTTCATGCATTGGAGAAGGAAATGGCAACCCACTCCAGTGTTCTTGCCTGGATTCTGGCAGAATCCCAGGGATGGGGGAGCCCGGTGGGCTGCTATCTATGGGGTCACACAGAGTCGGACATGACTGAAGCGACTTAGCAGCAGCAGCAGCAGGCAAGCACTCTACAGGGCAGCTTACCAGTCAACTTTACTCCCTCTTAAATATGAATGGGTCATCCACGATTAGCTACATGGAAACAATGACAATGTGAAAAAGGGTGACTTAGACAAACAGATGAGAAATGACACCAGAAGAGATGGATGGACAATTTTGAGGGAAGAACATAATTTTTAACACTTGAACCCAGGTCGTTATGTCAATTAGAAAGGATTTTTATTCATAAAATGAGATGCACTGAGAAGTGAGAAGAAATTAAACAGACAAAAAAAATCTTGGGAATTAATGTGTTTACCAAGTAAGTCTAAAGAAAGATTGGAAAAGAAGGTCAAAAAAAGCTTCCAGAAATTTTTTTAAATGACAGAAGAAATGGAGCTAAATGGAGAATAGAAACGTTGCTATTCACAGTCGTTCCTGAGCAAGTTACTTGAGAGTGAGGTGCAGAGGGAAAGAAAAGATGTGTGTGTGTGATGATGCAAAGGATAACCAAGAGAAAGAAAGATTCCTGAATGTGATCCAGGAATCAGGAACATCAACCCAGAGAGAAGGGAATCCAAGGATCACAGCTGGGCACACGGCAGATCTAGAGAGAAACCAGTTCAGAATGGGGTAAAAAGTCCAGAGTCTGTGGGGACAGGAGACTCGGTACCACATGAGGCACCGTTGGAAAGAAATGGAGGAAATGCTGAAGATAAACAGTGCAAGGGGTGAAAAGGAATCCAGTTAGAAACATCAGGAAAAACTAAAGCTCAGGAGGAGAAGGGGACAACAGAGGATGAGATGGTTGGATGGCATCACTGACTCAAAGGACATGAGTTTGGGTAGGCTCTGGGAGTTGGTGATGGACAGGGAGTCCTGGCGTGCTGCAGTTCATGGGGTTGCAAAGAGTCGGACACGACTGAGCGACTGAACTGAACTGCAGTGAACTGCTGAGAAGCATGTACAGCTATTTGGTACAAGTTAGCTCTTAAAAATGTATTAAAATATCACCAAAAATTGTAAACTCTTTTGTTTGATGAAAAAAAAAATCCGTAAATATATCTATGTCCAAGTCCTTTGGAGAGAGTTTTAAAATGAAGTACTATTAATATATATATAATATGATATAACTCACAGGTTTATTAGTGAGTCAAAAATCCTTGTTTTACTTCATTTATACTCATTATAAAATAACCTTTATCTTAATAAAATAACCTCTATCTTTTATTTATTTTTTTTACTTTTCTTTTTTTTAAATTTTATTTTATTTTTGAACTTTACATAATTGTATTAGTTTTGCCAAATATCAAAATGAATCCGCCACAGGTATACATGTGTTCCCCATCCTGAACCCTCCTCCCTCCTCCCTCCCCATACCATCCCTCTGGGTCGTCCCAGTGCACTAGCCCCAAGCATCCAGTATCGTGCATCGATACTTCTAGAACTTGGGAGCTAAAATACTGAAGGGAGGAGGATTAATATCTCAGTTTACAAAGCTGGGAATCAAGAAATAGTAGGTCCAGTAGAGAGCATAAGAAACAAAGATGTAAATAAAGTGCTTACAAGTACAAAGCTTCATAACAGAGGATATACAATTAGTAGAATAATGATAAAAGGCGAAGAAGGGGAAAGGTATAATAGAAAGTATAAAAATAAATGAAATCCTTATTTTTCCTAATAAGTAAATAAATACTACCAAATTTAAGTCAAGAAAAAGCAAAATGCAATACTTACCACTTATTAGCTATTGTGATTGATGACTTCCCACTTTGCACCAGGAACCTTCCCAACTGCTTGGTATG
>NW_027219319.1:0-4549 GCF_027580195.1 Bos mutus
ACATGATCAGTATGATCAGCCTCCTCGATCAGGGTGCATGATAGCCATGCGATTCGCACGATCAGTCACGTGATCAGTGCATGATCAGCCCGGGATCAGTGCATGATAGCCATGTGATCGGTGTGCAGGATCGTGAAAAGTACATGATCAGTCATGTGATCAGTCATGATCAGATCAGTGCATCAATCAGCCACGTGATCAGTGCATGATCAGCACGTGATCAGCGCATCAGTCACGTGATCAGTGCATGATCACGTGATCAGTGAATGATCAGCCACGTGATAGTGCATGATGTACGTGATCAGTCCATGCCGCGATCGTGCGTGCATGCATGATCATCATGCGTGATCAGTGCATGATCAGCCACATGATCAGTGCATGATCAGTCCCGTGAAGAGTGCATAATCAGTCACGTGATCAGTGTATGAGAGCCAGGTTAATAGCGCATGATCAGCCAGGTGATCAGTGCGTGATCAGCATATGGTCAGTGCATGATCAGCCACGTGATCAGTGCATGATCAGCCATGTGATCAGTGCATGCACAGTCACGTGATCCCTGTATGATCAATCACGTGATCAGTGAATGATAGCCACGTGACCCCTGCATGATCAGTCACGTGATCAGTGCATGATGAGCCATGGGATCAGTGCATGATAGCCATGTTGTCAGTGCATGTAAGCTACGTGACCAGTGCATGATCAGCCACATGATCAGTGCATGATCAGCCACGTGATCAGTGCATGCACAGTCATGTGATCAGTATATGATCAGCTTCATGATCAGTGCATGATCAGCCACGTGATCAGTGCATGCACAGTCACGTGATCAGTGTATGATCAGCTTCGTGATCAGTGAATGATCAGCCACCTGATCATTGCAAGTTCAGCCATGCGATCAGTGCATGCACAGTCACGTGATCAGTTTATAATCAGCTTCGTGATCAGTGCATTGTCAGGCACGTGATCAGTGAATGATCAGGCACGTGTTCAGTGCATTATCAGTAATGTGATCAGTGTATGATCAGACACGTGATGAGTGCATGAACAGACTCATGATCAGTGTATGATCAGCCAAGTGATCAGTGCATGACGTGCAACGTGATTAGTGCATGATCAGTCACGAGATCAGTGCTTGCATGGTCCCGAGATCAGTGTATGATCATCTTCGTTTTCAGTGCATGATAGCCACATGATCAGGGCATGATCAGGCACGTGATCAGTGCATGATCAGCCACGTGATCAGTGCATGTGCAGTCTCGTGATCAGTGTATGATCAGCTTCGTGATCAGTGCATGGTCAGCCACATGATCATCAGGGCATGATCAGTCACGTGATCAGTGCATGATCAGCCACGTGATCAGTGCATGATCAGCCACGTGATCAGTGCATGATCAGCCTCGTGATCAGTGCATGATCAGCCCACGTGATCAGTGCATGATCAGCCACGTGATCAGTGCATGATCAGTGCGTGATCAGTGCATGCATGTTCCCGTGATCAGTGTATGATCAGCCACGTGATCAGTGCATGATCAGCCACGTGATCAGTGCATGATCAGTCCCGTGATCAGTGCATAATCAGTCACGTGATCAGTGCATGATGAGCCAGGTGATCAGTGCATGATCAGCCAGGTGATCAGTGCATGATCAGTCACGTGATCAGTGCATGATCAGCCACGTGATCAGTGCATGATCAGCCACGTGATCAGTGCATGATCAGCCACGTGATCAGTGCATGATCAGCCGTGATCAGTGTGATCGTGCATGCATGATCAGCCACGTGATCAGTGCATGATCAGCACGTGATCAGTGCATGATCAGCCACGTGATCATCAGTCATGCGTGATCAGTGCATGATCAGCCACGTGTATCAGTGCATGATCAGCCACGTGATCAGTGCATGATCAGCCACGTGATCAGTGCATGATCAGCCACGTGATCAGTGCATGATCAGCCACGTGATCAGTGCATGATCAGCCACGTGATCAGTGCATGATCAGCCACGTGATCAGTGCATGATCAGCCACGTGATCAGTGCATGATCAGCCACGTGATCAGTGCATGATCAGCCACGTGATCAGTGCATGATCAGCCACGTGATCAGTGCATGATCAGCCACGTGATCAGTGCATGATCAGCCACGTGATCAGTGCATGATCAGCCACGTGATCAGTGCATGATCAGCCACGTGATCAGTGCATGATCAGCCACGTGATCAGTGCATGATCAGTCACGTGATCAGTGCATGATCAGCCACGTGATCAGTGCATGATCAGCCACGTGATCAGTGCATGATCAGTCACGTGATCAGTGCATGATCAGCCACGTGATCAGTGCATGATCAGCCACGTGATCAGTGCATGATCAGCCATGACGTGATCAGTGCATGATCAGTCACGTGATGTATGATCAGTGCATGATCAGCCACGTGATCAGTGCATGATCAGCCACGTGATCAGTGCATGATCAGTCACGTGATCAGTGCATGATCAGTCACGTGATCAGTGCATGATCAGCCACGTGATCAGTGCATGATCAGTCACGTGATCAGTGCATGATCAGCCACGTGATCAGTGCATGATCAGTCACGTGATCAGTGCATGATCAGCCACGTGATCAGTGCATGATCAGCCACGTGATCAGTGCATGATCAGCCACGTGATCAGTGCATGATCAGCCACGTGATCAGTGCATGATCAGTCACGTGATCAGTGCATGATCAGCCACGTGATCAGTGCATGATCAGCCACGTGATCAGTGCATGATCAGCCACGTGATCAGTGCATGATCAGCCACGTGATCAGTGCATGATCAGCCACGTGATCAGTGCATGATCAGTCACGTGATCAGTGCATGATCAGCCACGTGATCAGTGCATGATCAGCCACGTGATCAGTGCATGATCAGCCACGTGATCAGTGCATGATCAGCCACGTGATCAGTGCATGATCAGCCACGTGATCAGTGCATGATCAGCCACGTGATCAGTGCATGATCAGCCACGTGATCAGTGCATGATCAGCCACGTGATCAGTGCATGATCAGCCGCGTGATCAGTGCATGATCAGCCACGTGATCAGTGCATGATCAGTCACGTGATCAGTGCATGATCAGCCACGTGATCAGTGCATGATCAGCCACGTGATCAGTGCATGATCAGCCACGTGATCAGTGCATGATCAGCCACGTGATCAGTGCATGATCAGCCACGTGATCAGTGCATGATCAGTGCGTGATCAGTGCATGATCAGATCGTGATCAGTGCATGATCAGCCACGTGATCAGTGCATGATCAGCCACGTGATCAGTGCATGATCAGCCACGTGATCAGTGCATGATCAGCCACGTGATCAGTGCATGATCAGTCACGTGATCAGTGCATGATCAGTCACGTGATCAGTGCATGATCAGTCACGTGATCAGTGCATGATCAGTCACGTGATCAGTGCATGATCAGCCACGTGATCAGTGCATGATCAGCCACGTGATCAGTGCATGATCAGTCACGTGATCAGTGCATGATCAGTCTCGTGATCAGTGCATGATCAGCCATGTGATCAGTGTGCATGATCAGTCGCGTGATCAGTGCATGATCAGTCACGTGATCAGTGCATGATCAGCCACGTGATCAGTGCATGATCAGTCACGTGATCAGTGCATGATCAGTCACGTGATCAGTGCATGATCAGTCACGTGATCAGTGCATGATCAGATCACGTGATCAGTGCATGATCAGTCGCGTGATCAGTGCATGATCAGCCACGTGATCAGTGCATGATCAGTCACGTGATCAGTGCATGATCAGTCACGTGATCAGTGCATGATCAGCCACGTGATCAGTGCATGATCAGCCACGTGATCAGTGCATGATCAGCCACGTGATCAGTGCATGATCAGCCACGTGATCAGTGCATGATCAGCCACGTGATCAGTGCAATGATCAGCCACGTGATCAGTGCATGATCAGTCACGTGATCAGTGCATGATCAGCCACGTGATCAGTGCATGATCAGCCACGTGATCAGTGCATGATCAGGCACGTGTTCAGTGCATTATCAGTAATGTGATCAGTGCATGATCAGCTTCACGTGATAAGTGCATGATCATGAGTGTGCGTGTCAGTCACGTGATCAGTGCATGATCAGTCGCGTGATCAGTGCATGATCGGTACGTGATCAGTGCATGATCAGCCGCGTGATCAGTGCATGATCAGCCTCGTGATCAGTGCATGCACATCACGCGTGATCAGTGCATGATCAGCCTTCGTGATCAGTGCATGATCAGCCACGTGATCGGTGCATGATGGCCCGTGATCAGTGCATGTCAGGCGCGTGATCAGTGCATGATCGGCCCGCGTGATCAGTGCATGATAGCCACATGATCGGGGCATGATCATTTTATCAGCCCGTTCAGTGCTGATAGGCCCCTGATCAGTCATGATCGTCCGTGACATGATGATCCCGGGGTTCGTGGGATAGCCGGTATTATGGTAATTCGTGATCATGATGACCCCGCCCGTACAGTCAGTAGCCCTGATGTGTGCGCGCGGTAG